>NW_004567120.1:1208762-1226853 GCF_000260355.1 Condylura cristata | reverse complement strand
TTGATCTGCCTGTTCTGCTCCCCACTCTGTCTCTGGTGAAGCCTCTCGCCCCCCCTGAGCCTCTGGCCTGTACCCCAGTTCTGCATGCACAAATAAAGAAATCTTTAAAAAAAAAAAGAACATTATATAATGATAAGAGGGCAATTTACGAGAGCACATTATAATCCCCAAAACAAAAATTGATAGAACTGCAAAGAAGAGTAGATAAATCCACAACTAAATTTGGAGACTTGAAAATACATTAGAAAATATAACTGGTAAATTAATAAGAATAGATATAAATTATAACACCAGGGTGCGCATTTCTGGGATTTGTAGAGCACTATACCCAAAGCAGTAGAATTCATATTCCTTTCAAATGTACATGAAATGATCCCCAAAATAAATTACATACTAATTCATTAACTGGTTTCTTTCATTAGCAACATGTACTAAACTTCCTCCAAGTTTTTTTTTTTTGGTTGGTTGGTTTTTATCCCTAAATAATGTTCTATTTTATGGATGAATGACACCCATTCACTTGTTAAAGGACATTGGCTACTTCCAATTTTGGACCATTATTTTAAAACTGCTATAAATTTCATGTGTAGGTGTTTGTGTAGTAAATTTTCACTTGTTTGTATAAATACCCAGGAGTGCAACTGTTGGGTGGTATATACTTTAGTTTTGTATAAAATCACCAAACTATATTCCAAAGTGACTGTGCCATTTTATTTACTTATGCATACAAGAACTGGGGTACAAGGTCAGAGGTGTGGAAGGTGAGAGGATTCACCAGAGACAGAGTGCGGGACAGAACAGTCAGATTGACTGAAATAAACTGCTGAGGGGAGCAGCATTTGAGACAGGAGAAGTCTGCTGTGCCATGTGGATCAGCTCGCTGCCTGGGGATGAAACTCATGCAGCAGTGGCCAGCAGCTTGATAGCTCCGAAACGAACTCCTGAGCTCCAAGTAGGCCCTGCTCCACATTCTTCAAAGCACTTAATGGTATCAGTATTTAGGATTTTAGCCATTCTAACGTTTTTAATTTACAATTCCCTTATTCTGTGTGTAATTGAGCATCTTTTTTTCATGTGATTATTCCCCACATGTATATCTCATATGGTGAGTTCTCTTTAAATTTCTGCCTAATTAAAAAATAGGCTGTAAGATAAAAAAGCAAAGAAGGGATCCTCCCTGGTGGCACATCAGGTTAAAGCACAGCACTAAGAAGCTAAAGCCACTGCAGCGTGAGGTCGATCCCTGCCCCGGAGCTGACCCATGTGGTGTGGCAGACCTCTCCTGACCCACCCACTGCTCCCCTCAACAGTGTACTTTGTCGATCAGACTGTTCTGCTCCCCACTCTGTCTCTAGTGAATCTTCTCACCGCCCCTGCACCTCTGGCCTGTACCCCAGTTCTGTATGTACAAATAAATAAATCTTTAAAAAAAAAAAAGATTTATTTATGCATACAGAACAAATGTACAAATAAATCTTTTTAAAAAAAAAAGATTTATTTATGCATACAGAACTGGGGTACAGGCCAGAGGTGCAGGGACGGTGAGAAGATTCACTAGAGACAGAGTGGGGAGCAGAACAGTCTGATCGACAAAGTACACTGTTGAGGGGAGCAGTGGGTGGGTCTGCCACGCCATGTGGTCACCTCCGGGGCAGGCGGGAATTGAACTCATGCGGAAGTGGCTTTAGCTTCTCAGTTGCAGTGCTTTAACCCGCTGCGCCACCAGGGAGGGCCCGCATAAATAAATCTTTAAAAAAAAAAAAAAAAAGAAAAACAGAAAAGAAACAAACCAAACCAGGCTTTTCCTTATTGTTGAGTTTTAAGAGTTCTTTTTATATTTTGGGTAATCTAGTATTTCCTCCCAGTTTGTAATGTGTCTTCTCCTTCAGTATATTTTTACAGAGCAGAAGTTTTTAATTTTAACAGTCTATGTTATCACTTCTTTATTTCACAGATCATGGCTTTGATGAGGTAGCCATAAAGCCCCAAAGTCATCTATATTTTCTTCTATGTTATGTTCTAGAAGTTTCATCATTTGCATTTTACATTTAGGTGTAGGATCCATTTTAAGTAAGTTTCTATGAAACATGTAAGGTCTGTGCTTAGCTTCCAATCAAGGCTTACAGTATCTCCCTTACAGTAGAAGACTGCTGACACTTTTTGAACCTTTCAATTACAATTTGAAAGAGTAGATTCCTGGGTAAGTGTGGCCCCCAGTGCAGCCACTCAGTTGCTGCTCAAGGGGTGGAGAGTTTATGCCACGTATGGCAGGCCTAGGCCTAACTGAGAGTGTTTCTACATGTTCGCAATGGTAACTAATGCTAAATGAACACAAAGTACTGATCTTTTCAAGTTAGTGTTTTTGTTTTTACTAGATAAATGCCCACAAGTGGATCATATGGTGGTTTTTCAGAAATTTTTGGAGGAAACTCCCTACTACTTTACAACTTACATATTCACCAACAGTAAATATTCTTCATATCTTCACCAACACTTACTATTTCTTGTCTTTTAGGTAAAAGCCATTCCAACAGCTATGAGGATCTTTTTTGTGGAAATCACATGTGTCCATTTTCTTGGGTGGGTCAATTCTATGAGAAAGTAAAAGAGACTTTAAAAAAAAAACCTTGTAATAGAACCTCCCTTGTGTCCCGGGGTTAAGTCTTAGCATTATCACCACAATGGTCTGGCCTGAGTTTGATCCCAGGCCAGGGTGCTGACCCACACAGTACAGTAGACCTCTCCTGACACGCCTACTGCTCCCCTCAGCAGTGTATTTCATTCAGTCTGCCTGTTCTGCTCCCCACTCTGTCTCTGGTGAATCCTCTCACCACCATTATCCCCCACCCCCACCCCGATCCTGACCTGACCTCCACCCCAGTTCTACCACAAAAATTAAAAAAATACCCAAGGCCCTCCCTCGTAGCCCAACGGGTTAAAGCCCAGCCTAGCACATGAAGTTTTTCACAGCCACTGCAGCATGAGTCCGACCCCCAGTCAGGGAGGTGACCCACATGTCACAGCAGGCCTCTCCTGCCAGCTGCTTCCCTCAGCAGTGTATTGCAGTCAATCTGCTGCTCTGCTCCCCACTCTGTCTGGTGAATCCTCTCACCATCCTCTACCTCTGGCCTATACCCCAGTTCTTGTATGCATAAATAAATAAATCTTTTTTAAAAATTTGCTTTATGTACCAAAAAACAGAAAACAAATTAAGTTGTCAGTGAAATGAGGAAAAAAAAAATGTGTCATGCAAATAAGAACCAAAAGAGCTGGAGTAGCTATAGGAGTATCAGAGAAGATTGACTGATATTTAAGAACTGTTGAAAAAGAGGCCTCCCTGGTGGTGCAAGGGGTTAAGATACAACACTATGAAGCTGTCAGCAGTCACTGCAACATGAGTTGAATCCCCAGCCAACGAGATGATCCACGTGGCCCAGCAGACCTCTTCTGTCCTGCCCGCTGCTCCCCTCAGCAGTGTATTTCAGTCGATCTACCTTTTCTGCTTCCCCCTCTATCTTTGGTGAATCCTTTCACCCCTAACATCTCTGGCCTATATCCCAACTCTTGTATGCATGCATAACTTAATCTTTAAAAGTAAACATAAAAACTGGGCCCTCCCTGGTGGCACAGTGGGTTGAAGCAAAGCATTATGAGGCCAGCTGCAACTGCTTCGGCACAAGTTCGATCACTCACATGGCACTGCAGACCTCTCCTGTCTCACCTGCTGCTCCCCTGAGCAGTGTATTTCTGTAGATCTGCCTGTTCTGCTCCCCACTCTGTCTCTGGTGTTGCCTCTCACTGCCCCTGCACCTGTGGGCCTGTACCTCAGTTCTGTATGCATAAAATTAATGTGTGTGTGTACACACACACACATATAAACTGTCAAAAAAGGAAAAAATGATGTTGTATATTAAGAATAAATCATTAAAGGGGATACAAAAACTCTAAGCATATATATACATAACAAAGAGCTCCAAAATAAATTTTAGAGGAGAAATAGTTAAAAAATAATTGTTGCAAATTTACTTTCACAAATGGCTCGCTCGAACAACCTGACAGAAGAACAATGCTTTAATAGCTTCCTGAATAGCATGCTTCACTGCTTCTTGAATAGTATGGTAACCAACTAGACACAGGCATGCACAGAACAGCCCACCCAACAACAGCACACATACTGATGGAGGAAGAGAATAGAAAACCTGAAGGATCATCACACGGTTAAAACCTGACTCATGCAAGGAGGTAGGGACAGAAGGAACTACATGACCATTAACCCAGTCATAGAGACTCCTATATCAGACTACTGTATCAGACTGCTGTAGGGAATATCGGAGGCACAGACCTGTGAGAAAAGATACAGAGATGGGGCCCATTGTGAGATTCCAGTTACCCAAAATCAGCAGCAAACAGGCCTCCCCACAAAGAAGTGAGCCCCTCCCAAAGAGAAAAGGACTATCAGTACAATCTCTGCACTGGCTCAGGGCAGCAGTCCTGTCCACCTGTGCAGGTACTTCTTCCCACCCACTCTCTCCTTCGGTGGGGCAGCAGCCTCTTGGTGCCTGTGACCTGTACCATGCCAGGGCTTCACTGCACACTGACCTCCCTCAGTGGAAGCAGCTCTCTAAGGCTGCCTGCCTGAGACCATGCAGGCCTCTCTCAGCAAACCTATCCCTTGGGGGCAGCTCTTCCTGCCCACTTGCATCTATGCAAGTGCCCTTTACTCCTCTGTCCTTTTCCCTAATAAACCTGCTCTTTAAATATAACTGAGTGTCTTATGGAGAAACGCCTGGGAACTCACCGTGTGCCGCTGAAAGGGGAGCTCTGGTGAAACCTTTCCCAGAGTGAACCTAAGGACCCCGAACTCCAAAAACGATATCATATACTACAGCAGCTGATATACACTTTTTTCAAGTATATATGGATTGTTTTCCAGTATAGAGTAAATATTAGACAACAAGTCTCTTCTCACTACAATGGAATAAAATGAAAAATCAACAGTAAACTAATATACTTTACAAATTGTGGAAAGTAAATAATAAATACTTGGGGCTCAGGTTCAAGAGGGCAGGCTAGCAAGAAGAACCTGAAATTAACTGCTGTCATGGAAACAATACATAGCTACAGATGGAATATTTTACTCAGAAAAAGGCCTGAGCAGAGGGCGAAAAAGCTGACCCAACAAAGAATCAACGGTAGCACTGAGATGGGTAAAAGAGACAGAGCTATGCTTTCCCTGAAAGAAAGCCCACCTTGAATGTGGTGAAGAGCAGTGGGGAAAAAATTGATAGGAAACTTTCCCCTAGGACTGGAGTGAACTTTGTAACCTACACCAGTCTTCTCAGCCCTTCAGTGCTGCAAGGAAAAGGAATGACCTTGAGGCCCTACCGGGAATCATGCACATAAGAACCAAAGAACTATAGGAACCCCGCCTTTAAAGGGCCTGCACAGAGTCACTGGCCCTGGAAGCCAGCTCAGTCACACCTCTCAGAAAGGGGTGTGTCATTTGAAGGAATTTAATTTACTGTACATTTTTCAAATGTTATAATTTCTGATTTAAGTAATGTTTACAGCGATGTCTAAAATTTACAGGCATACACTCCCCTCTAGTAAATTCGATTCTATAGACAAATTTCTAGGATTTTCTTTTGCTTACTTTAATCTAATCTGTTGTTTTGCATGTTTATATACCACATGAGTAAAATCACAAGGTATTTGTGTGTTGCTCTGATTAACTATTACGTGTAGCATAATTGGTTCCAGTTCCATTCATATTATCAGGAAGGGTAAGGCTTCATGTTTTTTTTATAGCTGAATATTATTACATTTTGTATGTATACCACGTATTTTATCCTTCCATTTGTCATGTGTTTCCATACATTTGCAATTGTAAACAGTGCTGCCAGGAACAGAGGAGTGCACATGTGTATTTATTCATTCCTTGGGTAGATACGTAGGGGTAGAATTGGCGGATCATGTGATGGGTCTATCTTTCATAGTTTCAAAAATCTCCATATTATTTTGCATAGAGGTAGGAACAGTCTACATTCCTTCCAATACTACTCACCTATAAGATAATTTTGCCATTTAAAAAAAGATTTATTTTTATTTATTTATGTATCCAAGAACTGGGGTATAGACCTAAGGTGTGGGGTGTGTGAGAGGATTCACCAGTGACAGAGTGGGGTACAGAACAGGTGGATCTACTGAAATACACTGCTGAGGTGAGGTCCGCCATGCCATGAGGGTCAGCTCCCTGGCCAGGGATTGAACTCACACCCAGTGGCTGGCAATAGCTTGATAGCGCCAAGACTTTAACCCCTGCACTACTAGAGAGGCTCAAAACTTTTGCCATTTTTGACGATGTGTAAGGAACTGGAAGCAAAAAGAGTCTGAAAGACATCACTGGATGACTTCATTCATATATGTAATATAAAGAAACAAACCAAAGGAATAAATAAAATCAAAACCCTGAAATCTGACTGAAAAATTGAAGCAACCAGAAGGGGAGGGACTGAATGGACCATGGTGGATTTCTAGGGCTGTGGTAGCAGCCATGGTATGATACAATACATGTGCAAATGTGCAAACCTATCTCCACTACTAAAACATACAATGTTAAAAATCAACATTACTTCAATAAGCAAGAAATTTAAAGAAACAACATTATTTAGATAACACCAAAAAGAATGTAATCAACAGTAATAATAACTAAGGAGGTGAAAATCTGTATGCTGAAACCTAAGTCACTGTTGTTGAAATTTGAAGACTACAGAAATACAAAGATATTCTGTGCTCACATTGGAAGAATAACGTAGTTACAGTGGCCATTATTCCTAAAGCAATATACAGATTAAATGCAATACCTATGAGAATCCCAATAGCATTCTTCACATAAATTACATTTTTTAAAAGTCGTGCAATTTGTTGGAACCACATACTGAGAAAAAAAAAAAGATAAAGCTGAAAGGATCACATCCCCTGATGTGCTGGAATTAAAAACAGACACACAGATACATGCAACAGAATTTGGAGCAGAAATAAACCTCACATATATGGCCAACTAATTTGTAGATAATAAAAGAGCAAATGCAACAAAAAAAGGAAATTCCTTTCAATAAATAATAATGGGAAAATTCAACAGCCACATGCCAAAGAAGAAAATTAGACCACTACCTTACATACAGAAAAGTTAAGTTTAAAATGGATTAAAGATTTGCCTTTTTGGAAGAAACTGAAAAGAAAAAAGTTTATAATCAATTATTAAGAGCAGACCAATAATCCAAGGAAAGTTTGAAATTTTACAAGAGAAACCCACATTTTTATGTTGTACCAGCATATGTTTGATACTGAAATTATTTTTTATAGCCAGCTTGGCTATGTAAAATTACTTTTTAAAACAATATTTAAACATTTATGCATACAAGAGCTGGGGTGTAGGCCAGAAGTGGAGGGGTTAGGGGAGGATTCACCAGACACAGAGTGGGGAGCAGAATAGGCGAATCTACTGAAATACATTGCTAAAGGAAGCAGTGAGCAAGACAGGAGAGGTCTGCTGAGTCACGTGTATCACCTCCCTGGCTGAGAATCCAACTCACGCTGCAGGGTCTGCTGATAGTTTCATAGTGCTGAGATTTAACCTCTTGCACCACAAGGGAGGCCTTGTAAAATTACTTTTTAAAGATTACTTTCCCATCAATCTTTTATAACTTCATTTTTACATTGAGAATATACCTTATGGCTTTAAATAACTAGGCTCACTTTAGGACAAAATAACTTTCTTTCCCCTCAACAAAAATATACTTCCATTTGCATGTTATTTTATTGAAAGCTACATCTTTCTTTCCTCATATAAAGAATATTTCCATTATTATTTTAGTAGCTATAATACATAATTATATGTGTCACAAGATGTTTACTAACAGACCAAATGTCTTTTATCTTCTTCCTAAGGAGACTTCAAAAGTAGATAGCAGACTCAATTAACTATTATTTTGACAATAGTTTATCTTATTTGGATATGATCTAGATACTCAGTGAATCTAGGTGATGCTTTTAATACTAAATCTATTATAATATATGTATTTAATTAGGTTCCCAAATGGCTTTTGGTTACTTACACACTTCATATTTTTTAAAGTTAAATGAAGTGATGAAAATTCATTATTTTTAGAAGATTGGGAGAGTTGTATTAGTTTCCTTATATTATTAATATTCAAAACTAACTGACACAGGCTAAAGAAACAGTGCCCACCTGTGATAAGAAAGTCAGCCTTTGAAAAAATAACTTGGGAAAGTCACAAAATAATTAGATGGCTAAAGACTTCCCACCATCAATAATAGGAAACCTCCCCGTTGAAGGAAAGCACCGATTTACAGATTTTTCACTAGATATTCAAACATCTCCTTGCAACAAAGCAGCAGGATCAGTATCACTGGGTCACTCGTAAGAAAATTACGTGAAGATGTTTCTGATAAAGCGCAAAGACTGTATCAAATGTCTTAAATGTGCTAAAATATCTCAAAGAAACCATAGACAAAGAAGTAAGAAAAACCAGGAAAATATGTCTAAATAAAAAGAGATTACCAAGCAACAGATTTTATAGACATACAATGAAAACAATGTGTATTTATATAATTCTCAAAAGGAAGGGAAAGTGAATTCTACGGATGGGAAGTCTAATAACCGAAAGGGAAAAAAATTACTAAAAACCGAACAACAGATACTGGTAAGCAGTAGGATCAGCAACATGCAATAGAACAGTTGAAACTACCCAGTCTAAAGACTAGAATTACTAAAAACCGAACAACAGATACTGGTAAGCAGTAGGATCAGCAACATGCAATAGAACAGTTGAAACTACCCAGTCTAAAGACTAGAAACAGAAATAGTTCAAGGTGAAAAGTCGGGCGCCCCCCCCCCCCCCCCCCCCCCCCCCCCACGTCTGAGCTCCTCCCTGGCACTCTCGACAACTGTCACCGCCCCAGGCTGCCTGGCTTTGCTTCCTCCATCAGTTCCTGCTGAGTCATGGTTAGGAAACCTTTTCTACATTTACTGTTTCAATGCAAATGTTTAATGCAAGATTAAGGTCCTCACTGTCGGACCATCGTCTGTCCCCAGCAGGAGTCGCGGCCCCTGAGCTTCTCCGCCCCGCCCTCCGCCCCCGCCGGAACCCCCCCTCCCCCTCCCATCCCAACTTGAGAACCCTCCACGTAGAGACCACGTGGAGCCTTCACCTCCGAATCCAGATACCCCCCATAATGCCCTTCGCATTCTTGCTGCGTCACTTCCTTGGGGGAGATGGCCCCTACTTAAGCCCTCAAACTCACGTGCCAGCCCCTCGAACAGAACCTCGCTGCGTCGAAGTCACCCCTCTGGCGCCGCTAAAGGAGCACAGGAGCGGGCCAGCCTGTGGGGCCGCTGTCGAGCCGCTGCCACCAGCACCTGCAGCACGCGGCGGGCTGGGGTCGCGCCAAGCCCTGGAGCGCCGCGCAGCAAGTCTATACCCTGGAGCAGCGGCTGCAGCGGGAAATGAACCCGGGAGACTAGACTCCGTCAGCGCTCGAAAGATTGAAAGTCAGTGAAGAGAAAATTATCGCTCCCCGCGGCCAGCTTGTTTGTGGTACACATTTGTCTGAACATCCAAACAGAAAAACATAACACCACCACATAAGAGGACCTCTATAAAAAGAAACAAAAATAAAGTTTGGCTAGATTCTGTTTCAACTGAAGAAGGGGGTGGAGGGGTGGGGAACCTTTTAAAAACACGGAGAACGTTTAGAAAAAAAGTGTATTTGAAGAAATATGCATTTGTAACTGAAATGAGCCAAAAGGAAAATTAGGCTGGAGCCAAGATTGGCTGTCCACCTTTGCCGGTGTTCCTGAATCCGCCTAGTCAACATAAACAGGGAGTTGATGGCAATACACTTAAACCTTAGATTTCAGTAAAATAGTAAACACGTTCCCCCCCCCCCCAAATCCCTGGACTCTTGAGGACAAGACTGGCACAGAAATGGAAATTTGCTTTGTAATATACAAGTGCAAAAGACGAGCTTAAAAATTCTAGCTTGGATTAATTTCACATCTTACTGATGCAGTACAACGTGGATTGTTATGAAAATATATATTTCACCTGCCCAAATGGCAGGTGTTTTGTATAGACAGTGGAGAAAAATGTGAGTGCTAAGGCACATAGAAGACCAGTTTTCAAATGGTACTGCGCTTTGTTGCTTTTTTTTTCTCCCTCAATAAACAGCAGTTGAATCTCAATGTGAAGATCTAAATGTGAATTTTACTAATACACTACTGAAATTTAAATCTGTGGCTCAATCATAAACACGGGATTTAGCAATGTATCTTAAAATTGATATCTGCCTTCTAATCTGTGATTATTGGAAAACTCTTACTCCAATGTTTACCAAACTAAATTCCTGATTTTTGTTTTCTATCCACTCGAATTCAAAATACATCCAGTATTTCAACAAAATTTAAAATAAAAATTTGCCTTTCCCCCCTAGAAAGTTGTAGACAACAAATTTGTGAAATGCCAAGAAAAGACAAGAAAAGAGACACGGGGATGATAAGAATACTTGAATAGTGGTCAAAACATCTACATTATGATGAAAGACAAACTACACATTTAAAACTAAAAAAAAAAGATTTTTATTTATGCAGGGGCTGTGTGTGTGTGAGAGAGGATTCACCAGAGACAGAGTGAGGAGCAAAACAGGTGCATCTATTGAAATACACTGCTGATGGGAGCAGCAGGAGACACAGGAAAAGGTCTACTGGGCCATGTGGGTCAGCTCCCTGGACAGGGATGGAACTCGTGATGCAGTGAAGTGGCTGGTGATAGCTTCATGGTGCTGAGACTTAACCACTGTGCCACCAGAGAAGCCAAAAAAAAAAAAAAAAAACCCTCAAAATTGTTATTAGAATGAATTCAAATATACCCATATGAAAAGTAACATTGTCAAAATAAAATTCTAAAAACAGCAAGAGAACTGTCTTATACAATACTCAATAAGATTAACAGCAAATTTCTCCTAAGAACTTACAAAGGTCAGAAGGCAGTGAGATGACATATAAAAAGCTGAGTGAAAAAAAAAAAACTGAGCTACAAATTGTCTATTTGACAAAATTATCCTTAAATATTGAGAAATTAAAATATTCCTGATAAACCACAGTTGACGTTTATTACCAGTAGATGTGCCCTACAGGAAATGCTAAAGAAAATACTATAAACTAAGATGAAAAGACACTAACAGGAATGCAAATCATATAAAGAAAGATTACTGATAAAAACAACTATATGATAAGTATAAAAGCTAGCATTGTATTTTTGTTTTATAATCCCATTTATTTCACACTTGATTTCAAAGATTTATACATAAAAATAATTACAAATCTGTTATTGAACATAAAACATAAAAATGCATTTTGATAACAACAGTATATGGAACACAATGAGCTTTATCAGAACAGAGTACTTACATGTGTAATACACTGGTATCACATCAAACTAGACAGTATTATTCTTGGCTTTGAATGTATAGCATAGAGATTATAATTAACATTACTACATTGTAAACATGAAAGTTGTTATGGCAGTAGATATGTTTTCATTACATGCAAAAATAACAAAAGGTGATGTGTTAACTTTTGTGCTAATCATCTTGCAGTGTAGACATATATAAAACCATATATGGTGTATCTCAAACTTACACGATATTTTTTCTCAATGAGCCAGTAAAACTGGGGAAGAGGAGGGAACAAAAAAATTCGATTAATTACGGAGACACAGGATGTGGGAAACATGTAACTGAAATGTCTTTCTCCAAGGGTAACACTTTAACATGACTAGCTTACATTATAAATAACCATTGCTTCAAATTGCATATAAAATCAATGCCATTTCATCACATAAGTAGATAAATGTAACAACACAGAAAACCAAATTCAGAATCAATCCATTATTGCAGATATGTTGTGCTACTCCCTTACAATCACTCCCACCTCTATCCTGTCACTCTCATTAGATGAGAAACAATAAACTATTTTCAGTAGCAATAGTATTAAGAAGTCATGCACACGAGAATTTGAAATTGGTGTTTCATTAATACCTTTGAGAACCATTTAAGTTAATGGCTGTCTCCAGTTGCTTCCTATTTACTGCTCATACTAATCCATACTATGGTTGTGCCAACATTTACCATTCAATTTTGAAGGCCACGTGGATTGATTTCAGTGGTTATTCCAAATAATACTGTTGTGAATATTTAAATACAAGTTTTTGTGTAGATGTATCATTTTTTCTAAGATATAGCTGTATTACTGAGTTTTTTTGTGTTAAGCTAAAAAAAAAAGATTGTCCATAGAAATTAAAGTACTTAAACAGGAATGTATGAGAATTTCTGTTTCTGTACATCTGGATTTTATATGCTCAACCATAAATTTTAGAAATTAAAAAGCGTATAATGCAATCTTATGATGCAATTTGCATTTCTTAATTAGTAACACTTAAAATATTTACACACGCTCAATGACATTTCTGTAGCCAAATATTCACACATGCCTCTTGTCCAATTTCTGATTATATAGTTTGCATTTTTGTTGAGTTTGACAGTTCTCACATATTCTAGGAAACAGTCCAATAGCATGTGATTTGCGAATGTTTTTAGAACACAAGTTGAATTTCCATTTTCTTATAACTCTTATAAGGAGTTAGGCAGAGCAAAGTAATAAAGTTTAATGACAATTTATCAATTCATTAGTTCTGCTTTACTTGTCATAATTTACAATTTACTAAAGTCTAGGTGCAACATATTTTCACCTATTATTTGCCAGTAAACATTTTTGTGGACCAAACATTTTATAATTTTGCATTTTCTATTTCTCTATGATTCTTTTGGAAGTTAACTTAAGTAGACAATGTCCCCCTTAGGATGAGCTTTATTTTAAAATATAAGTATGTTTAATAGACAGAGAACATACTGGTAGACTCACTTCTAATCAATTAGAGCAATTTATAAAAGTGAAATTGAATGAATTTCTGTGGGTCATTTTCTGAGTTTAATTTGTCTCTTACTCCAGGAAAAACATGAAGCCTTCATAATGGTAATAATTGAAACCTTAAAATTGAGTAGAGTAGAATACTCACTATATATGTATCTTTTAATAAAATTTTAAGCCATACTATTTTCATTCTATTTCAAGTTGCATACATAAATGAGTAATGATGAATAAAAGAGATACAATTATACATGTATAGGTACTTGAATGGATATAAATTTTAAATTCCTATGGCTAAGTATCAAGAGATGAAATGACTGGATTATTTTTCACAAGAGAACCACACAGAGGTACAATTGACATGCAATAAAATAAATTTTGGGTGCACAGTTCTGAGTTTGGACAAATGCATAAGGATATAACAGCAAACAGCACATTCAACATATAGAAATGTTCCATCATCCCTAATTTGTCTCCATTGGCCCTTTGTAGCCAATCCTTTACCTGACTCTTAATAACTGGCAGATATATACTTTATTTCATGTGTATGCAAGATAACCAGTCCTAAAGGGAGGATTTGACAGCATTGTCAGTTAAATCATCCTAAAAAAATTTTTAAGACAATGCAGTCATGTAGCAAACTTGTTTATTTATATTTATTTATGCACACAAGAACTGGGGTGTAGGCCAGAGATGGGGGGTTGTGAGATGATTCCCCAGAGACAAGAGTGGAGATCAGAACCGGCAGATTGACTGAAATCCACTGCTGAGAAGCAGCAGGTGAGACAGGAGAGGTCTGCCACACCATATGGGTCACCTCCCTGGCTGGGGATCGAACTCATGCTGAAGTGGCTACCGATAGCTTCATAGTGCTGTGCTTCAACCCTAAATCATCCTAAATTTAAAAGATAATTGTGATGATCTTTTGTGTCAGATTTTTTTTTAAAGAAAAAAACTTTAAAAAAAAGATTTATTTATGCAAACGAGAGCTAGGATCTAGACCAGAGGTGCGGCTAGGAGGAGTGGGTGTTGAGAAGATTCAGCAGACAGTGTGGGGAATGGGACAGGCAGATTAACTGAAATACACGGCTGAGGGGAGCAGAGGGCGAGACAGGAGATTGGGTTGACACGTACTCAGGGACCAAGCTCGTGCTACAGTAGCTGCCAATGTTTCCATAGTACTGAGACAACCCACTGAACCACCAGGGAGACCCAAAAAGTTTTTTACTGAATTCTCCTACCCCATGGCCTGAGAAACTTCATGAATGTTCATTAGTGTTTGCACCTTCCAACATCAAATTTCCTGCTTTGTAAATGACTTTGTCATCCTGGCAAGATTCACTTTTAATTCCTTCAATTTTTGCTGTGATATGTAACACTTCAACTTTCCTTGTGGCCGAATAATATTCCAAAACGTGACCTTGCCATCATCTTGAGCCCAGTCCTTCGTCAGTGGACAGTTAGGTGGTTTTCATGTCTTAGCTATCACAAATAATGCAACAAACATAGTAGAGCATAGTTATTTAGATTGTTTTCAGATCTTATGAATAGATGGCCAACAGTGTAACTCATGCCATATGGTATTATTTTCAGTTTCATTGTATAAATCCAGATTAAAAATATTTAATGATTTATTTATGCATACAGAACTGGTATACAGGCCAGAGGTGCAGAGGCCATGAGAGGATTCACCAGAGACAGAGAGGGGAGCAGAACAGGCAGACTGCTGAAGAGAGCACCATGTTGGCCAATAGAGGTCTGCCACACCATGTGGGTCACCTCCCTGGCTCGGGATCCAACTCATGCTGAAGTGGCTGCCAATAGCTTCGCAGTGCTGCACTTTAACCTGCTGCGCCACCAGGGAGAGCCCCCCCCCTTTCTTTTTAAACATTTCTTTATGCGTGGTGTTAAAGTATTCACCAGAGAGAGAGTGGGGGGAGCAGAACTGGCAGACCCACTGACACACTGCTGAAATGAGCAGCGGGAAGGTCAGGAGAGGTCTGCTGCGGCATGTGGCTCAGCTTCCTGGCCAGAGATGGAAATCAGCAGTGGCTGTGGATAGCTTCATAGTGCTGCGCTATAACTCGTTGCTCCACAATGGAGGGCCGGATTCCTTTTACTTCACCTCCAGCAGATATATTTAAGTCTTCCCACTGTGTATTATTCTCATTGGTGTGAATGATTATTTCATTATGGTTTTCATACAAATCTGTTAAGGACTAATGATACGTAACATGTATCTATTAGACTTCTGGATATCCTCGTTGGTGAGTTATCTATCTCAACCTGCCATGTGGTTCAGCTCACTGGCTAGGGATCAAACTCATGCCACAGTGGCTGGTGATAGCTTGATAGCACTGAAACTTTGACTCCTATGCCACCAGGCAGACCCCCAGAGCTTTTGATTCTTTTGTATCGCTCCATGAGTCTATTAACAACACACTATTATTTTGACACTTGTTTTACAAAGTCAGGAAAAGTGGTGTCTTCATTTCTCTTGCACAATAACTGCTTTAGCTATAGGACTTTCATGATTTCATTATTCCGTGTTCAATGTCTTTAAAGAATAATGTTGCCATTTTGTGGGGAATTTGTATATATTACTTTGTGAAATATATGTAAATATATTTTGATTACACTGATTCCCCCAATCCATGGGCATAAACTGTGTCACCAATACCTTAAAAAGTACATTTTCAACATTTTGCAATTCTCTTTACATAGGCCCTTATCCTCCTTGTTTAGGTTAATTTCAAATTATTTTAACTATTATTTGATTGTGAAAAGAATTATTTTAATTTCCTATTCACATCTGTTTTTAAATTAAAACGCTAGATTTTTCTGTCTTCATATTGAAGCATGCCATGTTGCTGAATTCATCTTTGGTTTCAAAAAGCTTTTTGATAGTGTTTTCTACAAATGATAGTGAGTGGTAATAGTTTTACTTATTTTCAAATTTGGATTCCAACTACTTCCTATTTTAAAAAATGGACAGAAATAGTGAAAGGGATCATCGTTTTCTTTATTGAGATCTTTTTCACTGAAGTTTTAAATGGGCTGTTTGCTTGTGACATATGGCTTTTATTGTATTAGGTTAGGTTCCTTCCTTTCCATATTGTTTTGACTTTGTATCTAAATGGGTGCAGAATCTTGTCCAATGTTTTCCATTATCTACTGATACTGTGTAATTTTTAACTTTGTGGACATAGTATTATTTGAATTGTGTATATAAAGACATTCTTGCATTACAGCAATAAATCCTAGATTTATAATCTTTGTGATATATTGTTGAATTTTACTTGTCTATATTTTGTTAAATGTATTAGCACCAGATTCATTAGAGATATTGGTCTATAATTTTCATTTTGTGTGACTTTGAGATTTAGTACATGTCAAAATTGACTCTGATCAGCCATATTGTTCCTCTTCAAAACCACTGTGTTTAACATAGGTGATGGTTACCTACTTTTTGTTCTGTTGCAGTACAAAAATCCTTTAGCATTCTTTCATTTGTGGTTAGGTGTTGATAGTATTCTTTTATTTTTCAGAGGATCTACATGTCATTTCTTATTTCCTAAATCTTTATCTCAAAGGTTAAAATTTCAAGACTGGAATTTTTTTCTGTTGAATGTATTAAAAATCACCTGCAATTCCCTTCTCAATTATAGTGTTTCTAGTGAAACACTGTGGGCAATCTAATAGTTGTTCACTTATAGGTTATCCATTTTTCTGTTTTTAAAATTCAGCACTGTCATTTAATTATATCTTGTGTATTATTTCTGTACTGCCTCTTGGATCAGGATATTTGATTTTTAACCATGTTGACATAGTCTTCAACATTTATTATTTTCATTATTTTTAGATTCATTTACTTATGCATACAAGAATTGGGGTACAGACCAGAGATGTGGAGGCATGAGAACTCACTAGAGTGGGGAAAAGAACAGGCAGATTGACATAAATTCAATGCTGAGAGGAATAGTGGGCGAATCAGGAGAGGTCTGCTGCACCATGAGTTAGCTCCCTGGAGGAGTACTGGAGTGGCTGCAGATAGCTTCATAGTGCTGCGTTTTCACCCCACCAGGGAGGCCCCCTCAGCATTTATGTAAATAAACTTTCTATGCCGGTGACTTCCTCTTTTACTACTGTCATCTCCACAATATAGGTGCTTTTTCCATTGTTATCTTAACAGACTTTGACTGTCTATTTTAATTGTTGTTGTTGCTGTATTTGTGTTCTGACATTTGTTTTCAAGCTCATAAAATCTATTGCTCGTGTTTATTAGCTGCTCAGGCCTGCAAGTGCATTTTTTATTTCATATATAATATTTGTTATATCCATTAGTTCTAAGTCTCTCATTTAAGCCTCTCATTTTCTACTTTGTTCCTGTTTCATTCATTGTTTTGTCTAAAAAACTTGTAACTGCTTTCTTGAACTCTGCAGGCATCTTCCCAGTTTCACTGGTTTGAGACTTCTCTCCAGATATTTTTGCTCTAGCTTCAGTGATGCCATGTCCTGTCATTTCATTATTCTTTGTTTTTGCAGTAAACTTTCAATCATTGCTGTTGTACCTGCTCAAGTAGCCAAAGACTTGTTGGCAAAATGGAGATGACAGGTAGCACAGGATTGGGGCATAGCATGTCTCAAACCAGAATTGGGTAATGGGGAACAGTGATCTCCTGTTGCTAAATCCTGAGTGTGTATGTGTCATATAAATTCACACAAGGCTCAGCCTTTAGTTTATTTGTGGGCGCCACGTGGATCGTTGGAAATGCATCACAAGGCCAAAAACTAGGCATTCCTCTTAGCTTTCACAGCATAAAGTATTACCCTAGTGTGCTTGCTTCCATTAAGGTATAGGTGCTTACAAAATTATGTGAAAATAAACTATTAGGCCCTCCCTGGTGGCGCAGCGGGTTAAAACACAGCACTAAGAAGCTTAAGCCACTTCAGCATGAGTTCGATTCCCGCCTGGCCCGGAGGAGATCCACATGGCGTGGCAGACCTCTCCTGACCCGCCCGCTGCTCCCCTCAGCAGTGTACTTTGCCGATCTGCCTGTTCTGCTCCCCACTCTGTCTCTG
>NW_004567120.1:1155391-1208662 GCF_000260355.1 Condylura cristata | reverse complement strand
TACATGAGTTCGATCCCACCCTGCCCTGGAGGTGACCACATGGCGCGGCAGACCTCTCCTGACCCGCCCGCTGCTCCCCTCAGCAGTGTACTTTGCCGATCTGCCTGTTCTGCTCCCCACTCTGTCTCTGGTGAATCCTCTCACCCTTCGCATCTCTGGCCTATACCCCAGTTCTATATGAATAATCTTTTTTTAAAAAATAAACTATATTTAAAAGAGATATGTGCTTAAACTATGGTTACCAAAAGCATTTTGTCCCTGACAAAGCAGTTTTGGCCCTGACAAAGACCTGTTACTCAAAAGATCTTTGACATTGGGAGAGATGCTGTTTTTTAAATATCACAGACCTAGGATGTGAGTAATAACCTCTTCAAGACACAGGTAGTCAAACCTATGGTAATTCAAGCCAGTTTGTACAAAATCCATTATACATCGTGAGCCTATTGTCAAGCCAATTATTGCCTCTCTACAACTTGTTCAACTAGTTCTGCCTTGAAGACCATCTCGGTTGGTAGGCATGCGGCTTTGTATGGCATTCACCTCTACCTCTTGTGAGTTGTATTGTCTCAGTTATTACTGCAAGTCATTCAATAAACGATATGCTTACTACTTCCATGGAACCTCATGTTGTATATTGCAGTTCTTTATCTTTCTGGGATTATTAACTTTGTTCTGTAATTTATTCATATATGAAGTAGGTGAGTCCAGCATCTTTACACTGTAGCTGTTTTGTTGGGTTGTTAGATTATATTAATAGTGTATCAAGCTTTAAAGCTGTTAAAATATACCTCGGTTGGTTATACTGTTCATGTTCCACCAGCAATGAGTAAGAGTTAGTTTTTTTCAGATTAACAGAATTTTATTTTTGAATTGTTGTGGGTTTTTATTATTCTGATTTGCATAGTGGTATCTCCTTTTAATGTGCAGTTCCTTCATGACCCAAGATTTGGAGATTCTTTCATCTTCCTATTTCCAACCTGTACATATATACTTTGGTGAAGTGTAAGTTGTCTGGCTAACTTTTAAGCCGGATATTCTTGTTGCGTTTTAGAGATTTTTAGGAATTTTTCACCCCACCAGTGAAGCCCCCTCAGCAAATGTTTGCCTTACAAACATTTCCTTCCAGTCTGTAGCTTGTTGGAATTCCAATTTCCCTAACATTCCCTTGAACATAATTTTTGAACTGCAATGAAATGAATTATTTTAATTGTCCTAGATAACATCTTTGGCTTTATTTTATATCATAAGAGCAACTGCCAAGCCCAAGATTATCTATGCTTTCTCTTATAAGGCGGCTTAGGAAATTTATGTTTCTGATTTAGTTATCCTGTATCCATTTTCATTTTCATGAAAAGTAGAGTATGTGTCCATTTCTTAGTGTGATTTCAGTTGTACTAACACACAGTGAAGACACAAACTTACTTACCTGTATTGTATATGCTCTTTGATGATAAAAATTGATTAATCCATAAAACTATTTTAAAGTCTCATTCAAGATTTTCACATACATATGTTAAGGCGACATAAGTCTGTAGGTGTTCTTTTATCTTGTTTTTGTAGTAAAGGTAATATTGTTGTTGTTTTAAGATTTATTTATTTATGCATACAGAACTAGGGTACAGGCCAGAGGTGCAGGGGCAGTGAGAGGATTCACCAAAGACAGAGTGGGGACTGATGGTAAATTGAAATACACTGCTGAGGGGAGCAGCGGGCGGGTCAGGAGAGGTCTGCCGCGCCATGTGGTTACCTCCAGGGCAGGCGGGAATTGAACTCATGCTGAAGTGGCTTTAACTTCTTAGTGCTGTGCTTTTACCCACTGCGCCACAGGACGAGCCAGGTAATATTGGTTTTACAGAATGAGTTGGGTAAGATTTCCTGGAGATCACGCAAATCTTGCAAGATTCTTTACATATTTGGTTTAAATTTCCATTAAAAATGTACTTGAAGATTTTTCAGATTCTAAATTATGAATGCAATTTACTGGTGATTTATGTTAATATGTGATCTTTGGGAAATTGACTCATTTTAATTAACTCAGCATATAAAATTAGTTTCCCATTATAGTTCCTTTAAAGTCTTCATGATTTATCACTTTATCTTGCTTTGCTATTGATCTTTGGTTTATTTTTCATCTATACTGATGGAAGTATGACAATTACACTTATTTTATTTTTAATTTTAAAGATCTATTTATTCATGCATACAAGAACTGGGGTGTAGGCCAGACAGAAGTGGTCTACTTTGTCATGTGGCTCAGCTCCCTGGCCGGGAATCAAATTCATGCTGCACTACCAAGGAGACCTCTACACTTACCTTTTATGTGAAACTTTCAGGTTCATTTTCTTTGATTTCTGATCGCTTTCCTCATTGGAGTATTGCTTCTTGTTTGGTAACTAGTTATTTCTTTTTCAGTTTCTTACAGTATTTCCTTTGTTTACTGAGGTTTTTGTGATTTCCAATGTTAATACTGACAGAAATTTCTCTTGGCATAAATTTAACTAAGCTTACATGTTTTTATTATTCATTTTCAGTGCATTATTTTTTATGAGACACCTGCAACAACACTCTTTTTATTAGTGTTACTGGTCTCTGGCTTCATTTATCATCCATATTGGTAGAGGTATGGCAATTACACTTACCTTATTTTTTTTTAATATTTCTTTATGCATACAAGATCTAGGTGTAAGCCAGAGATGCTCATTTGTGTCTAATCATTTGGAAATTTACCCATAACCTTTAGTTCTCTCTTTTTACTTTGATACCATTCTGGTCACTTATGATTGAAACTTCAAAAGACATTTGACATTAGCTTTGTTGACTTCAGTATATATTCCACATGGCTTATGTGTAATTAAAAAGATCATCTACTGTATTGTTCTTTGGTGGACACTTGCATATATACCAATTAAGTCTGGGTAATTCATAGTTTTGATGAAGTTCGTATCCTTACTATTTTTTTAATTTAATTCCATTAACTGAGAGTATTGCTACTTATCAAATCTATTTGATTTCATTATTTCTATTACATTATGTATTTTGAAGATCTGCTTAGTTTAATAAAATAGATAGACTAATAAAATTTATGTTGGTTTTATAAACATAGTTGATTGTTTTGTCATTATTCTTTGTATATGCTCTGGGTAATTTTCTTTGCTGCGAATTCCATTTTGTGGCAATTATCGGTTTCTTTGGTTAATGTCTACATGGCTAATGTCTACGGCAACACAGTATAAAGGTGTAACATATCACAATTTATTAGTGTTTACAAATTAAAGAGCCATGTAGAGACCTTCTCCATCTTGTTTGAGTCTTAAATATTTTTACTAAGCAGGATAATTGGTAGAAAATATCATGGAGACCAGGAGGTTTTCCTTGGCTAGAGAACTATTCATTACTGCTGGATGTGGATATAAATCCAAGATATATACAAGGTCTCTGCTTATGCCATGATGTAGACTAGTGTTGCCATTGTACAGTAAAGACTGCTGTTACACACTTTCTCTGATATTATCCCAATATTGCTTTAGAGGGAAGGGTAGAAATAAATTATCTCCACTACATTTGCTGATGGAATAGTACATGGAGTTTGGATTTTATCAAGATATTTGATGGTATGAGGGCAAAATTGTCCTATTTGATGGGTAGAGAACACTTTTCCACTATTTTCCTTAGTTTTGTTTTTAAAGCTGGCCTATATGCCTTCCTCTATACCAGGATCTCTAGCATATAGCATGAGATACATTAAAGAACACACACACACACACACACACAAAAAAAAAGACAACACAATGATTTTGTTTCACAGTCTTTTGGTGATCTCCATTCACTGTTTCTCAATTTATATTTTCTTTATATATGTTTATTTTTAAATACTTCGCTTCATTTTTCATTTTTTGAGATTTTATTTATTTTTACATAGAAGAACTGAAGTGTAGACCAGAGATGTGGGGTAAGAGGACTCACCAGAGACACAGTGGGGAGCAGCAGGTGAGACAGAAGAGGGCTGCTGTGCTGTATGTGGGTTAGCTCCCTGGCCAGGGCATCAAACTCAGGCCACAGTGGTGATACCACTGAGACTTAAATCCTAGGTCACCAAGGAGGCCCAAATGCCCAGGGTTTAAATCAAAACTCAAACTGTATCTACTCCAGTGATATTAATGAGAAAGAATTAGATCATATAAAACATAACTAGGTGATATTTATATCAATTCACTTATTTATTTCTCCTCTTATTTTCTGTGATTTAGAATTTGAATGTTGTAGAAATTCATTTAAATCTTATTTTAATATAACAAAATTTTGAGTTCCCCCAAGGATACAGTATTCATGCCTCCAATTTTCTTGCCTAATAAAAAGCTTTTTACTTCAAATAAAACATGAATTTTAGAAACATTCTGGTCACAGTAATGGTCACATTTTAGAAACATGATTTGCTCACAAATCATGAACTATATGAAATTTCCTCATACATGCAGGATAAGAAATTTAATAACAGCCTTATGAATTCTGAAAGAAATGAGAATTATGCATTAATGACAAAAGGTTTTTACTAATCAAGACATAGGCAGCAAGAGCATCTCCTTTATGATTTCATCATTGATCATTAAGTTACCACCTCATTCTAGGAGGGCAAGGAGGTGTGCTCTGGGCGGATTCTGTTTACTGTATTGAATTGGTGTCACAGGTTAGGAATCCCAACTTGAAACTTGAGTATCTTGTCTTCTCAGCATATATGAACAATGATGCTTACAATAGGCCCAAGGCATTACTCCATGTATTGCAGCATGCACTGTGATTGCAGTGCAAAATGGACCTCTACCTGCAAAATGGACCTTTGGTAATTCTATTACCGAAAACAAACCTGGCCAATGAGATGAGGTTCAGATGACATCCTTCCAGGGATTAGAGGGAGGAATTTCTGAATTAAGAACTACACTGGATTTTAAGAACTACACTGGATTAAGTTTTCTTAAAGCTTTACAAATGTTTATGTATTATGTATGATTTGTAAATATAGATCTCTTTCCGTAGGTTATCTTATTTCGTTGCCTTTTTTAAAGATTTTATTTATTTATTTTTGTGTACACTGGGGTGCAGGCCAGAGGTAAAGGGAGGGGTGAGAGGATTCATCAGAGACAGAGTGGGGAGCAGCAAGTGGGACAGGAGAGGACTGCTGCACCAAGTGGGTTAACTCCCTGGCCAGCGATAGAACTCAGGCTGTGGTGGGCCATCCACAAGGACAGTGCTGAGACTTTACCCCTCACCACCAGTGAGGCCCTTACCTTCTCATTTCACAAGTTCATCATTTTGAATTTCTTGATTTTAATACTTTCAATGTTGGTATTAACTTTTCTAGATGTTATCAAATTGGCATTTTAAATGTCAAAGGGGAAAATTAGAAAAATGTTTCAGATTCCCAAAACCAGAAATAAATTTCACTAACTTAATAATTGCAGCATGAACCAATGTCTTTTATTATAAATTATTGCATTCCATTACATTGCCACCTTTTGCAGTTCCAGTTGCTAAAACAATAAACTCACTAATCATTTCTTCATTCACTACAAAAGAGGGTTAAAAAAAAATTTCTAGATTAAGTATCACCACTGTGAGAAAAAAACAATTTCTACTTAAAGGTATGAAAACTAGATTGCAATACATTTGAACAAATACATGAGCAAAAGAGAAAAGTTAAACATATATCAAAAGAATTGACTGGATCAAATTTAATGCTATCTATATTCCTTTTTATTTTGTTTATAGTTTTAGTATGGTAGTAGTAAATGATGAGTGATTGGCAGAATACAATTAATTTCTATTAATTTTATAATGGTTTTTACTATTTCTTTCTATTTTCCTAAGTGACATTTTCTTCACTATGTAACTGCATACATATACAAGGCATCTTTTTAAAATTTTCAGATTTGACTCCTATTTAAACTGTCCCTTCTCTCTCACATATGCATGCACACACACAAGCAATATACTTATAACGACAAATCACTGATTAAGGGAAAAAATAGTAGACATAAAGTGCTTTGGCTATTAGCAACTGTAACAATGTGGATTAAAAAGAATGAAAATGATAATGACAATCAAAGCAGTATGGAAACATTCATTAAGAAAGAAATGTACATTACACTTGTGAATGTTCACTTGTGAAAACGATTGAATATTCTGCAGAGTATACTTAACAATTGGCATTTTATTTAAATGTAATTTTATTTTTACTGTGTAAAACATGTGATGCACAAAAACATTATAAATTATGTGTACAATTAAAGAATAGTTTAACAAGCTTAATGAAGAAGCCTTTCCCTGTACCTTATAATATGACATGTGTGATACTGTAATTATACTTGCACCTAAATAAACTACTATCCTGAATTTTGGTTAATATGCTCAATTACTTTCCTAAAAATTATGTGAGAATAATGCATAGCATGTAATTCATTGCAATGGTGATAGCCCAGGAAAAGGAAATAACATCATAATATATCCTGTTGACAAACATTTGCATTTTTTAAGTTTATAGCTATTATGAAGTGATGTAATACACATTGATGACCTGGCTAAACATATATGTATTTACCTTTGTTAACAAATTCAGTCAGTATACAATCATGTTATTTTAAAACACATCATTAAAAGGTTTTCTGACATGCCTGTACTCATACATACAAGCACCATCTCTTGTAGGAAAGACACTGGCTAAGAAAGTACTCATTGTCATTTGTCATTCAATGGATGTATATTATTTTTGCTTATAGTTTTTGTTGGAAAATCAATTTGATAATCTACAGCCGTTTTTCATGTAGAAAATGTTTGAGTCTTTGTCAATCCACTATGGGATTAAATGCCAACATCACAAGATTGACCCTCAATGAATTTATCTGATTGAAAACTCATATACATGTATATTCATCTTTTTAAATAGTACAATTCAATACTTTTTTTTAACTTCACACCATTTTTAAACATCACCATGGAAAATTTTATTTTAACATAACAGAAAACCAGACTGATAAAGCAGTCAATCTCCCTACTGACTGATAATCACTAACTGCTTCGCACCTATAGATTTACCCCTTCATAATTTATGTAAATGAAACAGGCTGCTATGTATCTTTTTTCATTCACTTAGCATGATCAACAGACATGTTCATGTCATGTGAAACTGTACTTCGGTATTGATGATAGATGCATTTTATGAATGTTTCACTTTTCCATACCAGTTAGTTAGGTCATGGTATTTGGGTAGTTTGCAATACTCACTATGGTGAATAGTATGCCTATATACATTTGCATTCAAGATTTTTATTTGAACATCAAAATTTCTTTAACTTTACTGTTAATATTATAAAATGTCCCTCGTTATTTCTGATAATAGACTGTCTTGTGGTCTATCTTATCTGATAGTAATAGGACCACTCCAATTTGTATCTTTAAGTAAAACTACCATTTACCATAAATTTGTATGTAGCACTTTTATCCATTCAAATAATCTATACCTTTTCATTAAAGTTTAGTCCACTAATATTTTAGGTATTATTGATGTGACTACTTAGATCTTCTGTTTGTTTTCTATTTGCCCATTCAGATCACTGATGCTTTGTTTCCTCCTTACTAACAATGTAAACAGGGACTTGTTCAACATGTACACAGAGAATAATATACATATTAACATGAAACAAATAGGATCATTTATATCAGTTGGAAAATATTTAAATATTTTGATCATGATAAAACAAAACAAAAAGGTACTTGATCTGTGAAAACAGCAAAGTACCATAACTTATTTGCTATTCTCCCCACTCAATATTTGTGACTAACAAACACCTCCAAATGAGTTTGTTTTATTTCTCATTCACACCTTTTCTAAAATGAAAGGCATTTTGCTATTAAAATTTTCTTGTTCTTTCTTATTTATTTATTTTTTAAAAAATTTATTTATTTATATGTACAGAACTGAGGTACAGGTCAGAGGTGGGGGGTGTGAGGATTCACCAGAGACAGAGTGGGGAGCAGAACTAGGTAGCGATGTATTGAAGTACACTGCTGAGGGGGGCAATGGGTGGGTCAGGAGAGGTCTGCCACACCATGTGGGTCACTTCCATGGCCAGGAATGGAACTCGTGCTGCAGTGGCTGCGATAGCTTCATAGTGCTGTGTTTTAACCCGCTGTGCCACCAGGCAGGACCCCTGTTCTTTCTTTTTAAAGAAATAATTTTCAAAAACATTAGAAAGCCTACTTTTTAAAATAAAGTAGTACTGAAAAGCACAGATAAAAAAGCAAGAAGTTATAAGTATTTAGTAACAGGTTTAATATCTAATGACCTTTTGGAAACATCTCCGCACATGCTTTAAAAACATATAGACATTTTAAAATTACAAATAATTTCATTTAACCTAGGATTATATCACAAATTGGCCTTTAGAAAAAAGGAAACTAATTGGAATGGAGCACTAAGGAAACTTTAGAAGTAATGGAAAAGTATTATTCTCAGTTAACTGTTGAATTTTACTTAATTTAAAGTTTAAAAAAAAAAAAACAACAAAGGCGAAGAAAGTGAAGTTCAGGTGCTAACACACAAGAAATATAACTCCAAAGGGCCCTCCCTGGTGGAGCAATAGGTTAAAGTGCAGCACTATAAAACTATCTGCAGCCATGGCTGCACAAGTTTGATCCCCAGCCAGGGAGTTCTACATTGAGATTTAATGTAATACTTGCTTTTTCTCTGGCCACACTATTTTGATATTAACTTCAGTGCCTCTACCCTTAGCAAGCTTTTAGTAATTGACTAGCATAGTAACCTATGAGACTGCCTTCTCTTAGCAAATGTGAATTATGCATAAATTTGACCAGTTAACTATCTGTTCTACTAAAAAGGCTACACTGTTAGGATGAAAAGAACAAAACAGAGCAGTTACAATTAAGGGAAAAAATTACAAATCAATTTCCCTCAAAAAGATGCAAAAATTCTTCACTAAATTTTATTCAATCTATTCTCATAATCTATAAACAAGTAATGTAGAGCAACAAAATAGAATTTATCCCAAAAATGTAGGCATGGCTCATAACTCCAAAAGTAATATCATGCCTATAGCTGAAGAGATAAAAGCTTACGTACATATAACCTGGGGTCACCCACTGGTAAAAACCATATCTAGGTAATGGAAGTCAGAACAAATAAAGCTGTAGCCCTGGAGGAAACAGTAATACATGTTAGTAATAGCATTCCATCTGAAGGTGAAGAAGAATATTACCAGACATTGCATAAAATTAAAACACTAGCCAGGGGAAAGCTGAAGGAGACAGACCCTCTCTAGAGAGCAAAGGGGGAAATCCAATACCAAGCAAGGGCCCAAAAGCAAAGTATCTTTAAAGGTTTGAAGTCTGCTAGCAGAGGCAAACCATAGTAACGAGATTAAAAACTATCCCATCCTGACTAGCTCGACACAAAATTCTATATAAAGAACCTAGATAAAATAAAGGTATATTTCTCTTAAAGAATAAAAAATATTTACTTCAGTACCTATTGCCTTATATTACATGTCTGTCCTTCAACAAAAAATTGTGGTATTTACAAAAATAAAGGCGAAATGTCTGTGATGGAGTGGGGGTAAAAACTGTGTCATCAAAACTTGACTCAGACATTGGGATGTGGAACAGAGAATTTTAAATAACTAGTATATGTTAAAAACATAGATAACAGGGGTCCTCCTTGGTAGTGCAATGGGTTAGGACCCAGCAGTACAAGCTAGCTGAAGCCACCGGAGGTTCAAACCCCGCCCCGGAGGTGATCCACCTGGCGTGGCAGACAGACCTCTCCTGTCTCGCCCACTGCTCCCCTCACAGTGTACTTCGTCAGTCAGCCTGTTCTGCTCCCTGCTCTGTCTTTGGTGAAGCCTATCACTGCCCCTGCACCTCTGGCCTGTACCCCAGAAATCTTTAAAAAAAAAAAAGTCTTTAGGGCCTTCCCTGGTGGTGCAGTGGGTTAAAGCACAGCATAAAGAAGCTTAAGCCACTTCCGCATGAGTTCGATCCCGCCTGCCCCGGAGGATCCCACACCTGCCCCGGAGGTGACCACATGGCGTGGCAGACCTGTCCTGACCCGCCTGCTGCTCCCCTCAGCAGTGTACTTCGTCGATCTGCCTGTTCTGATTCCCACTCTGTCCCTGGTGAATCCTCTCACCCTCCGGTCTCTGGCCTGTACCCCAGTTCTGTATGAATAAATAAATAAATCTTTTAAAAAAAAAAAAAACAGACAACAGGCAATATCACATAGATAATAGAAGAACAGAGATGGAAACTGTAAGAATCAACAAATTGGCAAGGAATACAATTTTCAATAATCATGTTATTGTAAATGGCTTGAATTCACCAGTTAAAATATACAGAATGGCTAAAGTGATTACAAATCAAAATCAAACCTTGGGCTGCGTTCAAGAGCTCATGACAAGCACTGACTTAAAATCAAAAACTGGAACACAACAATCAACTGGTTAAAAAAAAATCAAGAACAGCTATACTTATATCTAATGAAATAGAGTTCCAGTTAAAAAGTACAATCGAAAGGATGTAAAACAGCAGTACATCAAAAATTTTTAAAAATAATAAAATTTTATAAAGTGTAGTAAGCTATAGAGATGGACACAGTATTGTGATTAAGGGCTTAGTAAAACCAAAAAAAGGTAACACTTAAACATATATATATATTTGGGGTCTCCCTGGTGGTGCAAGGGGTTAAGTCTGAACACTATGAAGCTACTGGTGGCCACTGCAGCTATTCAGCTACCCCTCACACCCCCATCATCTCCATACCAAAGAAATCTCTGGAGCTAAGGAATACAAGCCACTGCACACCATGAACCTGACTTCTCCGAGAGTGAGGGACCACTGGAAACGAAGGATGAAGCTAAGCAGTAATTCTTGACTTAATAATTGAACACATCAGTACTCTTGCTCTCTTGCTTTTCTGGCTTTGACTTGTACCCTGGTACTGCTAGGAGGAGATATGTAGAGAAGAGACATGTAGAGACACTTGGAAGTAATATGAATTTTAATCAAAGCTTTAAATAACTGAGGCACACTTTACTAAAATTATTCCAAAAATCCAAAAAGAGAGACTACGTCCTAACACATTCTACAACGCCAATATTACTCTAATCCCAACATCAAACAAAGATAGCAAAAACAATAAAACTACAAACTAGTAGCTCTGAATACGGGTGCAAAAATTCTCAAAAAATTATTCCAATAGATTAAGATGCATGTGTAAATTTAACACTTTTCATTAAAACTCAAGAACACTGAGTTTTTAAAATTTTATTCTGAAAACAGAATGGAAAGTACTAAACCTAATAAAGTATATTTGTTAAGACATGTAGCTAATAATATTTGGAAGGAAGTATGGCCTCCCTCTCTACACTACTCAACACTGTATTATGTTGAAGGCATTTATCAGTTCAACTATGCAAGAAAAACACGGAGACTGGCTCCTCTAGGAAAGGAAGAGATTTAAAAAGCTCTTATTTGCAGAAAACATTATTGCACTATATAAGATGAATAAACAAAAGCTAATCATATTTCTAATTTATAACAGCTCCCCCCCCCATATGCTTATATATAAATCGAACAAAATATATGTGGGATTTATATGCTGAAAACATCAAAATATTAAATAAATTGAAAAAGAACTAGATAGATAGGAAGAAATACTGTGTTCATGAATCAAAGACTCAGTAACATACCAAATATTCCAAATTTCATCTACAAATTCAAATTCATCCCAATCAAACATTCAGCAACTACTTTTTCAAGATTTTTTTTTTTATAGCTAAAGATAATGATATGGAAAGAGACTTTGAAACACAGAACAAAAGGAAAACTTAACTCTACAGTAACATAGTCACTTAGGAAAACCAGAGGCTTATGTCCTAACCAAACATGTCTACTTATTATATAAGTTGTCACCGAGAAAAGCAAGTTACTTCCCATGCACTCTGCTCCATGGCAGAATTGCAGAGGTTGTGCCAAGTGACAAACAATGCAAGAAACAACGCAAAGGGTATATCAGTGACATCAACTTAAATTGGAACACAAGGGGGTGGAGGGTTCCAATACTAAGAGTGCTCACCATAGCAACAGAAATTTTCACAGTATTAAAGGAATGGTAAAACAACAAGGAGAAACTAACTTAAAAAATTCAGATTAAAAGTTTACCAGAGAGGGCCCTCCCTGGTTGCACAGCGGGTTAAAGTATAGCATTAAAGCCACTTCAGCACGAGTTCGATCCCCAGTCCCAGAGGTGACCCACATGGTGTGGCGGACCTCTCCTGACACACCTCAGCAATGTACTTCAGTTAATCGGCCTGTTCTGCTCCCTACTCTGTCTCTGGTGATCTTCTCACTGTCCTTGCACTTCTGGCCTGTATCCCAGTTCTGTATGAATAAATAAATAAATCTTTGAAAAAAAAAAAAGTTTACCAGAGAACCAAGGAAAGAGACAGGTAAGAGTCCTAGGGTCTGAACAAACCTGAAAGTCTAAATTTAAAAATAATTCCACAGATGCACCCAATTTTATATGAATCATACTGTGCAGCACTTTCTGCTCCAGGGTATGGCAAACAATAATACTGAATGAGCATGCAGTTATTTGGCAGCTGGCTTAACAGTGTGGTGAAATACAACACTGCATTAGTACCTTACTAACATATGGCACAGATGCTGGAGTTATCAGACTAGGAATTTAAAACAACTATAATTACAATTAATACACTTTCACTTTCAAATAACTTGCTTCAATGCTATTGTATCCTATAATTTAAAATAATTCTTAATTTCTTCCTCCTATCTATTGTAACCTACCCACATTACATTTATAAGCTATAATCATTAAATACATTGTTGTCATTATTCAATAAATAAATGATAGCATGCAAGGACATGAGCAATATAAGCAGAGACACGAAATGTGAGAAAAGAAAAAGAAACACTAGAAATCAAAAACACCATACCAGAAACTAAGAACGTCACCTAGTAAGAAGATCAAGATGTGAGGCAAAAACTGGTCTGAGTCTGGAACCAAGAAGCACTCCACTCACAGACCTAATGGGACTACTACTTTCTCTCTCTAACTTTTATACTTCCTGGCCATCCCCATAAGACCCTTCAAGACTTCCCTACTGCACCTTGAATAACAAAACTCTTTCAACTTCTCTTGTGGTCTCCAGTTGAATCAAGACTTACCAATTCAACAACTTGAGGTGCTACTTAATGTTAATTTAACAAAGATGCTATTTGTTTAGCCATTTAACCATTAAAAGACATTTCAGCGGGGGCCCTATCTGGTGGCTCAGCTGGTTAAAGCACAGCATTAAGAAGCAAAAGCCACTTCAGCATGAGTTCAATCTCTGCCCCGCCCTCAAGATGACCACATGCCGTGGCAGACCTCTCCTGACCCGCCCGCTGCTCCCCTCAGCAGTGTACTTTGTCGATCTGCTTGTTCTGCTCCCCAGTCTGTCTCTGGTGAATCCTATCACCCTCCACATCTCTGGCCTGTGCCCCAGTTCTGTATGAATAAATAAATCTTTAAAAAAAAAAAGAAGACATTTTAGCATTTCCACATTGTTACTATTATGAATAAAGGTGCTTTTAAACATTCACCTATTTTGTGGAAATACAGTTTTCTTTCCTCTAAGATTTATTTATTTATTTTTTTAATAATAGTGTTATATTAGTATTAACTGTTTTTTTTTAAAGATTTATTTATTTATTCATACAGTACTGGGGTACAGGCCAGAGATGCGGAGGGTGAGAGAATTCACCAGAGACAGAGCGGGGAGCAGAACAGGCAGATCGATGAAGTACACTGCTGAGGGGAGCAGCGGGCGGGTCAGGAGAGGTCTGCCACGCCATGTGGTCACCTCCGGGGCAGGCGGGGATTGAACTCACGCAGAAGTGGCTTAAGCTTCCTAGTGCTGTGCTTTAACCCGCTGCGCCACCAGGGAGGGCCCAGATTTATTTTTTTTTTAACACAAGTGTAATTGAATGCTTGGTGTGATAAGAAACTGCCAAACTTCCAGAACCGCAGAACCATTGTATAATACAGTCCCATCAAATATGTGTAATCAAGATTCTCTGCATCCTAACCAGTATTCAGTGTTAGCACTGATTTTCATTTTATCACTCCAATGGGCAAATAGCTTATTATTTCCTTGTGGTTTTAATTTTTACATCCAAAATGGCCAATGATGTTGAACTTCTTTTCCTCATTTGTAATCTCTATAACATCTGTGAAATATCCCTCCCTTGATTTCCAGTATTTTATGTATTCTAAACAGTAGTAACTTTTAAGATGTGGCTTACAAATAAGTTATGCTTTTCTATAGCTGTTTTTTTTTTCTTAAGATTTATTTATTTATGCATATAGAATTGTGGCACAGGCCAGAGGTGCAGGGTCAGTGAGAGGATTCACCAGAGACAGAGTGGGGAGCAGAACAGGCCGACTGACAAGGTACACTGCTGAGGGTAGCTGGGGGCAGGTCAGGAGAGGTCTGCTGTGCCATGTGGGTCACCTTCGGGGTGGGGAAACAACTCATGCTGAAGTAGCTTTAGCTTCTTAGTGCTGTGCTTTAACCTGCTGCTCTACCAGGAAGGGCCCATGTATGTTATTTACATCTTCTTAAATCTTTGACACAGTTAGAAATTTTAATTTTCATTAAATTTTTGACATGTTTAGAAATTTTAATTTTCAGTGAGTTTAATTCTCAATTTTTTTGAATATAGGTCATACTTTAAATGTCAACTATATGAACTTGTTACCTAAGAGTCTTCTCCTAGAAGTTTATATAATTGTGTCTGTAATTCATTTTCAGTTCAGTTTTATTTAAGGTGTGAAACTCAGGTGGATCTCAGGACTGAGGTGGAAGTTCATTTTTCTTTTTGTGTAAGTCTCACTGTCGCTAATTAAATTATTTTCTTCCATTGTCAAGTCAGCTGGATAACTGTGGTTATCTATTTCTCTTATATTTATCTATGTGACTATCCCTCTACCAATATAGGACTGGATTGATTATTATAGGTGTACAGTAAGTCATAATCACAGGTAGAATGATGCCACGAGACTGTTTTAGCTATTCTAATACTTGTCTCTTTCCATATAAATTTTGGAATATGTCTATCTGTAAATACATACTAGGATTTAAATGAATTTATATCACTTTGGGGACAATCTGAATTTTACTATGTAAATATCTTCAATTTTTTAAAGATTTATTTATTTATGCATCTAGAACTGGGGTACAGGCCAGAGGTGCAGGGGTGGTGATTCACCAGAGGCAGAGAGGGAAGCAGAACAGGCAGATTGACAAGTACACTGCTGAGGGGAGCAGCAGGGGAGACAGGAGAGGTCTGCTGCGCCATGTGGATCACCTCCAGGGACAGGCGGGGATTGAACTCGCAATGAAGTGGCTGTGGCTAGCTTGTAGTGTTGTGCCTTAACTGGTGGCGCCACCGGGGAGAGACTATCTTCAATTGTTTAGGTCTTCCATAATTACTCTTATCACCATTCAATAATTCCTAGAACACAGATCCTGTACATGTTTACTTAAATGTCTAAGTATTGTATTTCCTAGAAATAACTGTAAATGCATTTATAAATTGTTTTCACACATTTATTGGTAGTACAGAGAAATATAACTTATCTTTTTTGTACTGATTTTGTATCCTGATCTTACAGCCTTGTGATGTTCCTAAAAATCATAAATCCTAGGAATTTCCTGGACTTTTTTAAAAGCTATCTTGGGCTTTTCTACATATATAAAGATGTTACCTAGAATAAGGAAAAATTTGTTTATTAATAAATATGACACCTCTTATTTCATTTTCTTCCCTTTCCACAATGGCTCAAACTTACACTATGTTGAATACAAGACTCCAGCCCTAAGAGTAAGTATTCAGTCTTTCATCAATATATATGATGTTAATTATGGGTTTTTATAGATGCTCTTTATCAAGTTGAGGAAGTTACTTGCCCTGTATCTCGCATTTCTTTTTCTAGAATTATCATGACTGGGTAACTGATATCCACGTATGCCTTTGGGGCATCAATTAAAATAATCATGATTTTTCTTCTTTAGGCTGTTGATGCAATATGGCGTACTGATTGATTTTCAAATGTTGAGCCAGTTCTACCTACCTGGGAGTATTCTACTTGATCATGGTATATAATTTTTTCATACACTATGGATTCAATTTGCTAATATGTTCTTAAAGGTATTTTGGGTCTAAGATGATAGATACTGGTAGATAGTTTTGTGGAAGATTCTGTACTAATTTTGAATTGATTTCATATCAGAGTAATAGAGTAAAAAATGAGTTCTCTTTCAATGAGATTATGTAATACTGGTTTTAATTATTTGCCATATATTTTATAATATATAACAGTGAAATCACCTGGGCACTGGGATTTCTATTTTAGAATTTTTCAAAAACACCTTCAAATTCTTTATAGCTATAAGACTACTTACGTTTCATCTTGGTTTGAGTTTGGTAGCTTGATTTTTGAAAAATTGGTCTTTTACTAAGTTGAATTTGAGTATAAAGTTGTTTGTATTATGCCATTATCTTTTCAACACCTCCATTTGTATTACTCCATATGGAATTGAAACATTTCCTCTTCTTTTTTCCATTATCACTTCCTACCTTAAGGAACTTAAGAAAAAAAAAAAAAAGGCCATAACCTAAAAACAGTGAAGCAAAAGAAACAATAAGGGATGAAATCAATGAATCTGAGAACAGGAAAGCACTAACAGACAGTGAAACAAAAATTGATAATGTTTGTGAGATGAACGTGGTAACCGCAACACTATGGAAACACCGTTAGAATTGATAATGTTTATAAACTTCCAGCAAGAAGTTTCTAAAATCAAATCTTAGTACCCAGATTATTTTACTCCCACTTTGGGGCAGCTGCATACCGGTTGCTGGGCCAAGCTCATACCACTCAATGTAAGACAGCTGCAAAACACAGCAGTGCCTACCCCCAGCCTGACCCACCATGAAGACTAGGCAGAGAGCAAGTGAGCAGATACAGTTGATGCGTGGGACCCATGCTGAGGGCACAGTTCCACATCCAGGGGCAAAGTGCTCCTGGCTTCCCCTGGAACACACCAACGTGAGGCTACTCCCCCAGACAAAAAGAGATAGAAAGTTGCACAATACAAAGAAGCCAACAGAGAACCAAGCAAGATGGATATCTAGAGAAATATAGTTCCCAAGTAAGACAACTCTCCAGAAAGAAACTTCAAAGAAATAGAGATCAGCAAACTTAACCAGAAGAAGAGTTTAAAGCAATGATTCAAAAGATGCTCCTGAAACACTGGAGAAGATACAATGAATAAGAAAGTTTAAGAAAGATCCAAACAAAAGCCACTGAGATGAAGATACAATAATGAAGGGAAAAATACAATCCAGGAGTACAATAGTAGACTGAATGAAATAAAGTAGACAAGTGCAATAGCAGCAAGTAAGCAAAAAGAAATGTCTTTAATCTGGGGAACAAAAAAAGATGTTCAGGTAGAGGAAGCCCAGTGAGTTCCAAATAACAGAAATCCAAGGAGATTCGCTCCCATACACATTATAACTTAAATGGTAAATGTTAAAAATAAACAAAGGTTCATAAAAGCAGCAAACTAAAAAGCTCTAGGGAAACATGATCAGGCTACAAGTAGATTTTCAACATGTACTTTGCAGACCAAAAAGGAATGGCATGACATAAAGTGCTAAAAAGAAAAAAATCCCAAATGAGAATTCTATTGAGGGGCCCTCCCTGGTGGTGCAACATGTTAAAGCACAGTACTGAATCTATCCTTAGCCACTGAGCCACGAATTTGATCCCCAGCCAGGGAGGATGACCCACATGAAGAGGCAGACTTCTGACCTGCCCGCTGCTCCCTTCAGCAGTGTATTTCAGTGGATCTGTCTTTTCTGTTCCCCACCCTGTCTCTGGTGAAACCTCTCACCCCCCTGCAACTCTGGCCTGCACCCCAGCTTTTGTATGCATAAATAAATCTATCTTTAAAAAATTATATTGATGTACCTAGTAATGTCATCATTCAAAATTGACAGAAAAATTAATAACTTCTCAGTGGAGCAAAAGCTAAGATATTTTATGACAACTAAACTGGCCTTGCAGTTAAAGTATCTTCTGTAAGCTAAAAAGAAATGGCACTAAGTAACAACAAAACATATTAAAGGGGGGAAGCAAAATCTCACTGAAAAGGATAAATATATAGTAAAATGAGTATCACTTTCAAAGTACCCATGGTAACTGAAAGACAAAGTTGTAAAATACTTAAAATACAGTAAAAGGGATATATATATATGTATATATATATATTTACACACACACACATATATCTCACTTTACATTTGTTTTTTTATATATATATATATATTTTTTTTTTTAAATAAAATATGTGGGTCCTCCCTGGTGGCGCAGCAGATTAGAGCACAGCACTAAGAAGCTAAAGCCACTTCCACATGAGTTCGATCCCTGCCTGCCCCGGAGGAGATCCACATGGGCGGCAGATGACTCCTGACCTGCCCGCTGCTCCCCTCAGCAGTGTGCTTCATTGATCTGCCTGTTCTGCTCCCCACTCTGTCTCTGGTGAATCCTCTCACCCTCCACATCTCTGGCTTGTACCCCAGTTCTGTATGAATAAATAAATCCTTAACAAATAAATAAATAAAATATGTTTAGGGAAACCTGATATTTTTATATATTTATAAACCTGATATATATATATATTATATTTTATATATTCATTATATATTTTTACTATTTATATATATTTAAAAATAAAATGTTTATATATGTATAAAATAAAAAGAAGCAAAATGAGCCATAACAAAATGTTTGAGGAACAAAAAGGTAAAGGCCTTGAAATTCCTTCAAACATAAGTAGTTATCAACTAAAAACAATGTTATACAGACAATATGCAATATCTAAGCATCATGGAAACAATAGTGCAAAACAATAAATACAGCACAAAATACAAAATGGAATTGAAACACCAAACATCACTAAAGGAATCTAAGTATAAGGGAAGAAAGAGAATAGAGAAAAGAAACATGAGGCTATCTAGAAAATAGTGAACAAATGGCAATAAATATATGTGTCTATCAATAATTACCTTCTATGTGCCAGAACAATTATCCAATCAAAATATAGAGTGGTTGATAGGGATAATAAACAATACCAACTGTGTGTTAATATGAGACTCATTTCAAAGACACATAAACTAAAAGCAGAGAAGGAAAAAAGTATATTACATGCAAATGGAATAAAAAGTAAGACAGTACAGCTATACTTATGTCAGACAAAACAGACCTTAAAAAAAAAAAGACTGTAATTATGGACAAAGACGGGCATTATATAATAATAAAGAGGCCAACTATCAAGAAGATAAAACAATCACTATATTTATACCCAGTATAGAAACACTGAGTATCACTATATAATATAAATATTAACCAAGCTAGCATGAGTAAATGAGAGCAACGTAATAATAGTTGGAGATCTGAATAACCAATTTATATAGGAACATACAATTACATTTAAATAAAAGTTCATTTTTTTTAATGCTCTACCCCCTTCCTGCTGATTAAGATTTAATCTCAGAAATATACTTGGTAAGATAAGCACCAGTTCATCTTTGAAGGTTTGGTAGCATTCACTTGTAAAACTATCTGGTTATAGATTCTTAGTTTTGGAAAGTTCTGATTACTGTTTCTATTATAAAAATAGTAATTTTATGATACAAAAATATTTTTATAATAATTTTTTTAAAAAGATTTATTTATCCACACAGATCTGGGGCATAAGCCAGAGCTGTAGGAGGATGAGAGGATTCACCAGAGACAGAGTGGGGAGCAGAAGAGGCAAATGGACTGACATACACAGCTGAGGGGAGCAGTGGGCAAGACAAGAGAGGTCTACAGCACCATGTGGGTCACCTCTCTGGATGGGGATGGAACTCATGCTGCAGTGGCTGCTGAAAGCTTGATAGTAATATTTTTAAATACTTGTAACAAATATTGAAACAAAATCTTGCCAATAAATACGAATTAAAGAAGTTGAAATTATAAAATTGTTTTATAATAACTAAAATTTAAAAAAAAGATTCAGCAGCACAATGGAGACAGCAATGGAACAAAAAGAGGTAGAAACTACTACTACTAAGAGACAGAAACTAGTACTATTTACTACTAGTAAAGAGGAAAAACTGTTGAGGAATATGCAAAGCCTAGGAGAACCAGCAAACAATAACAGAAGAATAGTAGAGTATGGGACTGGAGACATTTGCGGGGGTGGGGGGTCTGAAAACGTCCTTCTTTAGGTAATACACAGACTTACAAGATTCAAAAAAAAATAAGGAAATTTTAAAAAGGTTAAATATAAAGAAATCCATTATAATAAAACTGTCCCCCCAAAAAAAACATGCAAATAAGAGAAAAAATGATTTATCACCCTAGAAAGCGTTAATGATTAAAATTAATGAACCCATTAGAAACCAGGAAATCAGGAGGAAGTGGCACAAAAGGTCTAACTATGAAAAGGGAAATGTCAACCACAAAATAAGCTACCCAGAAAACTTACTTGCAGTTGTGAAGGTAAAATGAAGACATTGAGAGATGGTGGAAAAACTAAGAGTATGTAGCATATTCTCTCTCTCTCTCTCTCTTCTTTTTTTTAAAGATTTATTTATTTGTGCATACAAAACTGGGATACAAGCCAGAGGCGCAGGGGCAGTGAGAGGATTCACCAGCGACAGAGTCGGGAGCAGAACAGGCTGACAAAGAACACTGCTGAGGGGAGCAGCGGGCAGGTCAGGAGAGGTCTGCCGCGCCATGTGGGTCACCTCTGGGGCAGGCGGGATCAAACTCATGGGGAAGTGGCTTTAGCTTCTTAGTGTTGCACTTTAACCCACTACGCCACCAGGGAGGGCCCAGCATATTCTCTTTTAAAAATTGCTAACAAAACTTTCTCATACAGAAAGGAATTATCTGTAAAAAAAAAAAAAACCTGAATCATCAGGGCGAAGGAACAACAACAGTAGTATTTATCTGTATATTTACAATGGACTTTTTATCAGTCTTGAAATCGTTATAAATCCATCATTCCTGATATCAAAAGCAAGGAAATGGCAATATAACGAATAATACAGATTGGTATCTCTGATAAACATGGATCTAAAATCCCTCAACAAAATCTTAGCAAAGCAAATTCAACAATCCATTAAAAGGACTACCCATCATGATCAGGTGCAATTTATTTTAGGGATGCAAGGACAGTTCAAATTACACAAACCAATTAATGTAATTCATCTCCTCATAGATTACATCACAAAAGACAAAAATGTGATCTTATCAACCTTTGCAGAGACAGCATTTGACTAGACTCCGCATCCATTAAAGAAAAAATTCTCTCTCTCCTTTTTATACTCCAGAACTCTTCCATTCCCACCTCCCCCCCCCCCACACACACCTATCACACTATGAATTCACAGGGCATGGGCTCCAGCAGCTCAGGCTCCTTTCCACTGGTTCTCACATTTAAGTGCTTCTCTAGGTTGGGCAGGTTGGCGCTTCAGGTGAACCCATGCACAGTTCTCTTTGGTTTCCTTTTTTTTCTGATCATTTTAAGAAAAACATTCTTAATGGGGACATAATTAACAAACCTCAATCTAGTAAAAGCAACATGGGTCAAACCCACACCAAACATCAGTCAGTGGTGAGAAACTAGGAGCTTTCCCACTAACATAAGGTACGCAACAAGGATGTCCACTTTCACTACTACTTCATCTAAACCCACAGGTCAAAATATTTCTGATCATTGGAATAAGTTACCCTAGGAATAAGAGTACAATTCTACTCTGGAGTTTATATTAGCAATAGGGTTTAAGATCTCAATATTGGATCAAGACGTCCCAACGGTGTAACTGTTATTAACGGCTAATTTGTTCAACAATTAAAGTTCCATGTGATCTGGTTTCAGATAGTCCTTATTTAGAAAACTGATGATTAGAGACCCTTCCTGGTGGCGCAACAGGTTAAAGCACAGCACTATGAAGCTATAGCAGCCACTGCAGCATGAGTTCTATCCCCTGCAGGTGGGGGGTGACACACATGGCATGGCAGATCTCTTCACGCCTGCTCCCCTCAGCAGTGTATTTCAGTCAATCTGCCTGTTCTGCTCCCCACTCTGTCGTTGATGAATCCTCTCACCCCACCCCCCACATCTCTGGCCTGTACCCCAAGTTCTGTATGTATAAATAAATCTTTAAAAAAAAAAAAGAAAACTGATGATTATGCTACTTTCGCATGGTCAGAATACCTCAGGTAATTCTGGTTCAATCTATTTTACCTCTCTCTGTGTAGTAGAAAACATACTTTCTTTTTTTTAGAATAATTTTAATCTAAATTTGTAGTAACCCTCACCCTCACTAAGAACAGGGTTTGAAAGGGTGGCAGATCCCTTAGCTGTCTAAAATGAAGTATTTAATAAACAGGTTTGACTCCTCCTCAACGTTAATAATCTTAACCTACTCACCATAACATTCATTCCTTACACTAATTGAACAATAAGTATTAGGTTACATGTAACTCCATAAAGGGCCAAACACTGTTGATCTTTAAGGTCTACATGCCAACCTATTGCCCATGCCATTGCTGAGGTACAAAAATAAACCATCCCATACCCCTCTCGGGTGGGATGAATACTCAAAACAGCATCAGATGGGTTAGCAAAGGATAAACAATCAATGTAATAACATAGTGTGTGGAGAATTTATATGGTTGTAAATTCTAAAGAATATTGAAGGGACACGAATATAATTTATCCTGGGTTTTAGGACCTAGACCATCAAGGACAAAGAAGGGGTGACTTCACATGACACAAGGAAAGGGTAATCTTGTTCAAACAGCAAAGATGAGATTCTTAGATAAGGAGAACATGATTATTGATAATCCTAAAACTGAATGGGAACCCCAAACTACTTTCTTCTGGGTGAGCAATGATTGTTCTAAGGAATGAGACAAAACAAATTTCTCCTAGCCTTCAGGGGCCTCACTACTCTCAATTCAAAACAATTTACCTTCTTTAAGTAACAGACAACCCAGGGTTCACAGGGTCCTAATTGATCCCTTGTTTTCATATCAAGATGATGAGAGGTCTACTTGCTGCCTAGTGTGAAAAGCCTATCTGACAGGACACAAATCGCAAAACATCAAGCTAGTTCATTAAAGAACAATTATCACCATTAACATTATCAGCACCTATACTTTCCACTGCACCAATCCCAGTCCTTACTTTAGCTCGAACAATATGAATTCCATTAACCCCTACCATATTCACTCACCACCATAAAACATAAACCTAAACATACTATTTATTTTAGCCAAGAGTAACTATATATTCTATTCTCTAATCAAAGTGAGCTTCAAACTGAAAATATGCATTAATTGGAGCCCTGTGAGAAGTGGCATAGCTTATTTCATCTGCATTAGCACTAGCAGTTACATCCAATTAAATAGTTTACAATTTCAGTATTAATCATTATCCAGGAATAGTATTATCTCAGAATATCTATTACTGATTTTGCAACAGGGTGGTCCCCAGGAAAATGTGAGGTTCCAGGTTCCTTGCCCCACCCAAAGGAGGCTGGAGCTGAGCAGAAAGAAGAATCTGGAGAGGAGACTGAGGAGAAAGAAAGCAGGAGAACCAGAGGGAGACGGGAGGGAGGCACATGGAGCAGAGACATGTGAAGAAGCGGCTCTTGTTTCTTGGCCCTGGACTGGTTGAAACAGATGTGGGTGATAGACCTGTGGGGAGGTTCACTATGGCAGCGTTTATATTGATTCTCATTTTGCTCTTTTCCTCCAAACGTGTCTGGCCATTTCTGACTCTTTCTTTGTGTCCCAGCCAGAATGTGCTTTACACTTGTGGTGGGCTTTCAGGCCTTGCTTTGGGCCAATCCCTTTTGGGTGGACTTTCATCCACAAGGGGATGGGTAACTTTGGGTGCTTGATTTAAAAACTATATTCTTTGTCTTTTCTATATTGCACACTAATTTTATTAACGTTCTTTTCTATTAAAGGTCTTAAATGTTTTGTCTTGATGTGGCAGATGGTAGAACCTATTCAGAAAGATCAGGTTTGGAGGTTGAGGGGTGCCCCTCTCCCTGTCCTGTAACAATTTTATGGATTTTCCTCTCTTAACCACTAACTTTAATAAAATTTATTTCAACTCTAGTAGAAAACAACCAAGCTCCATTTGACCTAACAGATGGTGAATCCAAATTTGTTTCTGGCTTTAACTTTGAATATGCAGCAGACCCACTCACTTTAATCTTCCTAGCAGAATCTGCTAATGTTATAATAATATATATTCTTACAACAATCCCATTCCTAGGTGCATTTTACAACCCCTACATAACAGAAATACATTCACTTAATCTTATAATCAAAACACTCTTCCAAATTATCTTTTTCACATGAAATTCAGCATCCTACCATGATTCCAATGTAACTAATTCATACATCTTTTACAAGATTCTTTAACCACTAACACTAGCCCTCTGCATAGGATGCACACCCATAATCATATCAAATATACTATCACAAACATAAAAATTGTATTCTCTTGACAGGGTAAATTAGACGTTTAAATCCTCATTTCTAGAATTCCAGTTACTGAACCTATTCCCAAGAATTTTTTTTAAATCACTGCACTACCAAATTGAGGCAGCTTGAGTAGAAGAAATTCCAAGCTAGTAAGATGAGTTACCCCAAGTCGTGTTTAAACAGGTGGACTGGTAAGTCCTGTCCAAACAATATGGCCCACCACTCTGACTATAAGGCACCATCGGAGACAGACAAAAAGCATTAGATTCTGACTGAAGGTCATCTCACAACTTCCTGGAGGCAGAAAGCTGAGAGCCCATAAGCCCAGTTGGAATGTAACCAGTCTATACCTGCTGGGGTATAACCCGACCCAGAACAAGTTAACATCCTGCTCTTCTCCACCCCATCTCTTGAACTTACCTTTTAAATAGCTCTCCTCACTCTCTTCAGGGAGCCAGGCTATATTCTCCTTTCCCAAACTGGCTCCTTCATGCATGAGTCTCTCTAGTAAAGTCTTCCCTGGTGACTTCTTTCCCTACAGGGCACAGGACCCACTCTTATTGGTCAGGCCCTGTATTACACCATATTCTATAGTAAGATCAATTATATAAATTGAGTCAATACCCCAGAAATGTTGTTTTATATTCTTCCTATACTAATAAATCCCCTTAATAAATCCCACGTTTCAGGAACTATAGTTATCATAATAAGCTCACAATGATTAATACTCTCAATTGGATTCAAAATCAACATACTAACTAGTATTCCAGTTGTGTCTCTTTTTTTAAATATTTATTTATTTGTTTGTACAGAACTGGGGTACAGGCCAGAGATGCGGATGGTGAGAGGATTCACCAGAGACAGAGCGGGGAGCAGAACAGGCAGATCTACGAAGTACACTACTGAGGGGAGCAGCGGGCGGGTCAGGAGAGGTCTGCCACGCCATGTGGTCACCTCCAGGGCAGGCGGGAATCAAACTCATGAGGAAGTGGCTTTAGCTTCTTAGTGCAGTGCTTTAACCCGCGCCACCAGGGAGGGCCCCAGTTTTGTCTTTTTACTATTTGTTTTATTTATGCAAACAAAAGCTGGGGTGTAGGTCAGAGGTGCAAGGGTTGAAAGGATTCACCAGAAACAGAGAGTGGAGTAGCAGACCAAGGAGAGGTCTGCTGCACCATGTGGGTCACCTCCCTGGCCTGGGATGGAACTTGTGCTTCTTTGGCTGCTGATAGCTTCATAGTGCTGAGACTTAACCCTTTGCACCACCCTGGAGACTCCAGTATTCCAGTTTCAATAAAAAATTTCAATCCATGGGGCCCTCCCTGGTGGCACAGTGGGTTAAAGCACAGCACTAAGAAGCTAAAGCCACTTCAGCATGAGTTCGATCCCTGGCCCCAGAAGTGACCCACATGGCATGGCAGACCTCTGCTGACCCACCTGCTGTTCCCCTCAGCAGTGTTCTACTCCCCACTCTGTCTCTGACGAAGGCTCTCACTGCCCCTGCACCTCTGGCTTGTGCCCCAGTTCTGTATGCATAAATAACCTTTCAAAGAAATTTCAATCCATGAATCATGGAAGAAACCATCCACTTGTTTTTAACACAAGTCATCATATTTATACTTATAATGTAGCATATATTATAACACAATAATTGTATATTACATTATAGTAATAAGCATAATATAGTATATATATAAAATGTATTTATAAAGCATATCATTAATCTAATATACTCTGACCAATGATCAATTACCAAAAAAAATGTTAATAAAACATCAATTAGAATAGCCCTTGTCATAACACTTGGAATTACCCCATTTCACTTTTGAGTAAATACCTAAATTTATACATCAGGCCTGATTTTATTAACAGAAACTCATACCTCTGTCAATTTTACAAATTTCATCAACCATTAACTTAAATGTTATTAATCATAAGTATTGTATCAATTACGCAGGAAGATGAGGACTCAACTAAACCCAACTGTGAGAAATCCTTGTTGTCACCTGCTCACATAGGCTTAATAACAGCCACAGTCCATATCAAATGGTATTAATCCTAATTTATTAATTTACGTCACATAACACTACATTCATATTGTTTATATATAATTCATCTACCACAACACTCACTGTAACTATTATATTTATTCTCATGTATATAATTCTATATATAATTTATATATATTACCATTGGGAAGCCTCCCACTACTCTTAAGAATTTCTACTAAATGAGGAATTATCCAGGGAATAACAAAAAATAGTATTATTTTACCAACCCTATTATCCATTATAGTACTGTTTAATGTATATTTCTACATACAACCTACTCAGTGTTACTAACCAAATTCCCATCAATCAATACCAAAAATAAAGTAACATTTCAAAAACATGAAGTAAATAATCTTTTTATAATCACAGTTGCATTCATTGGTTTATAACATATTTCAGGTGTATATTACTATAAATCAACATCTACACATACTACATAAAGTTCACTACTAAAAGTTTAATTTCCCCACACAACTGACCCTTTTTACCCACCCCCATTACCCCTTCCCTTACTGTAATAGCTAACTACCCTTACAATATTTTGTTTTAGTTAGTTCTGAATATTCTTTTTATGATCACTGATCATAATATCAATATTACTTCTTCCATTCAACACCAATATTATCAGTACTGGATTAGGAATTTAGGTCAGCACTGGCCAAAAATCCCTGAACAAATATTATTCACTTAATTCCTGAAATTAAGCAATACCACAAATTTATCCTACAACTGAATGCAAATTAAACACTTTTGGGCTAAATACAGACTAAATCGGTGGGCTTCCCTCCCAGGAAATTTTAGTTAACATCTAAATATCCTTGTTGACTGGCTTCAGTCCCCTTCTCCAGCAATTAGGGAAGAAAGAATTGAAGCTGGTACTTCAATTTGCAATTCAATAGGTTATTCAGACCAGAGCTTAGCAAAGTGAGGACTCAAGCTCTGCCTTTAGGTTTAAAATCTAAACGTAAAATCTTGTTTAGCCATCTTACCTACAATCATAAACCACGGATTACTCTCAACAAACTATACAGATATCAGTATTTTATATCTGCTATTCAATGCCTAAATTGGCAGCTGCCTTAAGACTTGGAGCTTTGTAAATCAAATCTACAATGCAGTTAGTTATAACTGGCCCTGTATTTGTATTAATTTTCTTCACAGTTATGCCCATTAAAATTGTAAGATTTGGAAACTAATTAGTTCCATTGGTAACTGGAACACCCAATATAGCATTTTCACAAATAAATCTGAGTTTCCACCATCACTCTTACTTCTATTCTCATCAGTAGTTGAAGCAAGTGCTTCAACAGGCTAAAGACAGGCTAAAGAGTACATCAAACAGTCCAACTCACTCAGGAGTTTCCACAGACCTAATGGACCTAATTGCTTTTCCCCTTTAATTTAGAAAGGTATATCCTCAATTCAAAGTGTGATTACTATTACTAAAGTTAATAGAAACCCTTCAGCCATTTCTCAATATTAAACACCATTATTTGTTTCATCCATCCTAATTGTGGCCATATATAATCAATCACTCCATCTTAGCAGCCAGAATCACTTTAATAACGAGTATTGTTTAATTCATGACCCTTCTTTCCTACAAATTAAATAAATTTAGGAAGATGACCATTTCTTGATTAAACCAAGAATCAAATTATATATCTTTAAGAAAACATTTCTTTCTTTCTAATCTTGACTCTCTTACGTTAAAATCCTGTTCCAAGGATGGCCCTGTATAAACAATTCTTCAATAAGAATAATGATTGCTAATAATTCTTATATGCAGACTTTTCTAAGCTCATTAGACATATTTATTATCTGAAAACAATGCTAAGATATACTTGTGACTATGCTTACTCTACAGACAAGGAAACTAAAAGTACAGAGTCAAATAATCCAAAGTCTCTCATCTAGAAAATGGTGAAATTGACAATTGATCCTTTGTGGTGTGGTCCAATTTTGCAACAGAAATCTTCAACTACAGACTGTAAATGGCAAGAAAAGACTGAGTATGAGCAAGCACTACTTTCTTTGATCCTGCTGGAGGAAATCTAATTTTACATTAACATGTATTATGATCCTTTGGTTATCCAGAAGTTTATATCCTTATTTTACCAGGCTTCAAGATAACTTCACAAATCATTATGCATTATTCAGGAAAAGAGAACTTGTCAGGTATATAGGAATAGTTTAAGTCATGATATCTACTGGTTTCCTAATCTTTATCGTATGAGCCCACTACATCATCACAGTAGGAATACATAGTGAACATATTTTACATTACCTACTACAATTATTGCCATCAAACATGAATACAAGTATTTAGTTGAGGATTAAAAAAGATGCGGTACATATACACAATGGAATAATACTCAGCGATCAAAAAAGATAAACTGCCTTTTGCAGCAACATGAATGGAGCTGGAAGGGATCATGCTTAGTGAAATAAGCCAGAAAGAAAAAGAAAAATACCAAATGGTTTCACTCATAGCAAGCACATAAAGGACCGGGGGGGAGGGGGGGAAAAGCGGGAATAATAATAATGTACAACTATATACCAGAGACATTTTACAAGAGTGGAGTAGGGAATGGGATAAAAAAAATGGGGGAGGGGGGGCAGTGCACAGGACTATGCTGATGGCACACAGGTGAATTGGTGTTGGGAAGTTCCCGGGGATTGTAGCTGAGATGGAAAAAGGCACAAAGTGATGTAAAAATAAACTATTATAAAATTTTAAGTATTTAGTTAACTAACAGTCTCCATTGAAGCATGTTAAATGATCACCAGTCATACTATGAGCCCTAAGGAGTCAATAATCAAAAAGTTCTACCTAGAAAAACAATAATCTGAATATTAATTTTGCATAGAGATATCCAACATTCATGGGTTGCTTCCTCCCTAATCCTACAAACATGCTATTCCAGAGTGCCTTAATCAAATCACCCTATTATCAACATGATCAGGTTTATACTACAGACAACATTCACAAATTACAGCTCTCAAATTAGTTTAACTAAAATGTTTTAAATGATCTGCATCTAGAATATAAAATCATTAAGTCAAATAGATTTACCCTTTTATCTTAAAGACTAAGAATTCTAACCTTCCCTAAGTTGCCACCAACTAGAGCAGTATGATCCATCATGTATCACCAATGTATCAATTATATGCATTACATTTCAATTAAAAATTTCTCCCAAAATTTAGCCTTCATACCTAGAAATAAAAACAATCAAAACATCAAAAATTCACACTCCTTCGCGAGCAAAATGAAAGGAAGTTTTTCTTTCATTACCAACGGCAGCGTAGCAGGCTCCCCTCCATTTCATAACATGAAAAAAAACTTCCCATATTTTACTTGACAAACGGAGTGTTGTGTCCCAGTTGTCTTGCTACCTAAAATACCTCTTCAAAACGACAAAAAAGAGGACTGTCGACACAGTGCAGAAAATAAGTGAGGAGCAATCCAGACCCTACACTGGATTTCCATACTAGTTCTTCTATCTCCCTTTAATTTCTACCTATTATTTCCCCCCTCCAAAAGATTCCTTGAATAATTCTATACCACCAGACTCTTCCTAATAGTTACTTACTGCCACCAAGGAACATGCCTTTCTAGAGGAGGAATGTTATTATGTTAAACAGAGTGGATAATGCCCAACATAAAAAAACTTCAAGGAGCCACCAGACTTAACAGTCCCTTGGGAGTGGACTACCTACTGTAGGTCTCCCATGGGTAATGTCTTTCCTAGAGTCCTTAGCTGCTATATTTCCCATTCTCCATTTTGGACACTGTGTACTCAATTTTATTGTTGAATTTATCTCCTCTCAATTGGAGGCTATTAAATTCCAAACACCTCTCCAAGAATGGCAAGTGTCAGCCCAAACACACCACCCCTTGGACTATCCCTCACCTCCGTCCAGAACCAACAGGAACAATCAACCACTGGCTAGTTCAGGACTACCATCAGAGAAAACACATCCTAGGCCCCTGAGGAAGGGACTGCACCAATTCCATCCTAGCCTGAAGCAGCTACAGAAGATGGACTTGCCCCTTCAACTCCCCAAATGATTTCACACTGGGTATATTAAGGTGGGGGTGGGGGTAGGGGTAAGAGGGTTCTTGATGGAAGCTTAGAGCAGAAAACATAGGTGAAATTTCACAAGACCAAGAGACAGAGGTAGAGCTAGGAAAGATCAAGCTAATGGTTAAACAGTTATTGAGGGCCTCCCTGGTGGCGTAGCGTCTCATTGCTATCACACGACAGTCTGAATTCAATCACTGGCCAAGTTACTGCCCCACATTTGGCAGAACTCCTCTCAGCAGTGTGTTTCAATCTGCCGGTCTGCTCCCTGCTCAGTCTCTGGTGAATCCTCTCACGGCACCCCACCACACCCCGCACCTCTGGCCTGTCCCCCAGTTCTTGTGTGCATAAATAAATATAAAGCTTTAAAATGAACTAGAATGAACTAAAAATGATAAGTTTAACTAAAACAAATCATTTCTGCTGACTAAAATCTAATTAATTTCATCACTATCAAATGTCCTTAGTTTATAATTAACACTACTCCAGCATTTACAATAACTCTTATTATGACCTGTAATATGTCAATCCCATTTAATGTCCTCATTATTATGCTTAGACCTGATATTATCACTATTCATCATGGGAACTATAATAATTATTCTAAATACTCATTTCACACTAACCAGTATAATACAAACTTTAATTTTTACTTTGTAATAAAATTTTATTAATTTATTTATACACATACATACACACAAGAACTGGGGTACAGGCCAGAGTGCAGGAGGAAGGGGTGAGAGGGAATAGAAGAGGCAAACTGACTGAAACACTGCTGAGGAGAGGTTTGCCGTGCCATGCGGGTCAGCTCCCTGGCCAGGGACTGAATTGTTGCTGCAGCGGCTGCAGATGGCTTCATGGTGCTACACTTCAATCTGTTGAGCCATGAGGGAAGGCCCTTTTCTTAAAGATTTATTTTTTTATTTTATTTATGCATACAAGAAATGGGGTCCAGGCTGGGGGTGGTGGTGAGAGGATTCACCAGAGACAAAATGGGGAGCAGAATAGGTGGCTCCACTTAAGCAACACACTGCTGGAGGGAAGCAGGTGAGACAGGAGAGGTGGAGAGGTCTGCTGTGCCATGTGGGTCAACTCCCTGGCCAGGGATTGAACTCATGTCACAGTGGGTGCTCGATAGTGCTGAGACTTAAGCCCTTGTACCACCAAGGAAGCCTAATACATATTATTTTATTAGTATTCAGTCAGTGATGTCACACAGTAGGAGTATCACTATTATAGACCAATGGTATTGATTATGTACAAACCTCAATTTTCTTCAATCCAAAAAATCATTATTCCAACCATTAACACTACTAATAGGTTTATAAAAAATAATATAATCTAGGGCCCTCCCTGGTGGCACAGCGGGTTAAAGAACTGCACTAAGAAGCTTAAGCCACTTCCGCATGAGTTCGATCCCTGCCTGCCCCGGAGGAGATCCACATGGCGCAGCAGACCTATCCTGACCCGCCCGCTGCTCCCCTCAGCAGTATACTTCGTCGATCTGTCTTTTCTGCTCCCCTCTCTTTCTCTGGTGAATCCTCTCACCCTCCGCATCTCTGGCCTGTACCCCAGTTCTGTATGAATAAATAAATAAATCTTTAAAAAAATAATCTAAATTAATAATACAATTTATTTTATTATTTTACCAGCTTGACCTAAATCAACTTAATGATAATAGCTGAAATGTTTCCATTAATCTTTTCCAACCCCCATTAGTACTCCGCAAACATTAACAGCATAACTTTTTCCAATAATACTCATAGGTAGCCAATTTCATTTGTTGAAAGAATCACCCACCCCAGGTATAAATGAACAAAACCATTACATTGTGGATATAACTAGAAATGTAAAGCTTTTTTGATTGATTAAACTTTTTTTCTTACATTGTTGTATAGAAATGTCAACTTCTTACTACTGAGAACTACTAATTTCATGCACCCATATGTAATACTATGGCTTTTCAAACTCTTAAAGGATAGAAGCAAATTTATAACCAAATACCAATTCAAATGGGGGAAACTCCACTCAAGACTTGGAGCCAGGATCACAAGGTTCACTCTCCTCCGTGCCCATGCACAAGATTTTTTTCACAGTGAAATAATGGTGGTCATGATGGTCTATTCGTATTTCTATTTATCTTGCAAGAACAGCAGGACAGGCTTGCAGTTAATAGGACAAAAGTACTCCTGCCCATTTTAAACAAAGCCCCCCCACACACACACACACAAAAAAAAATCCTTGATTTTTCATAAGGTGACAAGCTGTGTTTCAGAATGCAGGCCCAGAAGAGTGTTCACTGTCAAGGTGACTTTTCATTGCTCTGACCAAAAATAGCCATGGAATATGCAACTAAGATCCCTGACTTCTGGTTAGATGGACAACATTCAGAAGTGAGAGGCATACTCTAGATCCTAATAGTAGTTACACCATGATTTAGCAGAAAGGACCAAAAGACCCTATCAACTTACATTTTTTATAGTTGTTTTTCAACCACATAAGCACTGCCCAAAGCTCCGTCCTGATTTGAGAACCTTGCCTCCAATCTCCTGCCAAAGAACATCAATTTAAACTGGTCCTTTTCTCAAAAACTAGTGGCATGTTTTTTGGCTTCAGTGCCACAGGGTAGTGGACCCAAGTTCAGCAACACCAGGTGGAACAGAGCATCAAAGTTGCTAAGGTTGAGTCCTGGGGAAGTATGGTAGAAAGGTAGGGGTTACTTTCTGCCAAATAGCACCCATTTGTTTAACTTCCGCTGATAACTGTAGGCTTTTAACTGAGCCCTGATCATCCTTGCCCTATGTTGTGAGAAGAGCACGACAACAGAGAGGACCTCTGGCTTCACCTTCCTCTCCACCAAGCACTGTTAATAAAAGACAGCTGCTAGAGAGAAACTTACCATAGTTCCTACCCTCACCTCTTCCAGGGTCCAGACTGAGTTTTTTGCTTGAGGGAAGAAGCAAAGCTCCAAACCTCTGCCCAAAGGAAATGACTTCATTTGCAAAATCATGGAGAAAGTCAAGCCTAGAGAAGTCATGAAAAAACAGTGAGTCTGTAGTAAGAGGGAAATGGGAAAAGATTCAGTCAGTAGATCTGCCTGCCTATTCTGCTTCCCATCCTGTCTCTGGTGGGTCCTCTTACCCCCGACACCTCTGGCCTGCACCCCAGCTCTTATATGCATAAATAAATATAAACCTTTAAAAAGGACTAAAACTAAACATAATTAGTTTAATTAAAACAAATTACTTTAAGTCAGCTAATTTACTGGAGAGAACTAGGGACTAAGGAAACTGGGAAGAATCCATTAGGGGTCAACACATAGCAAACAATGACCTCAGAAGTAATTCTGTGAAAGGACTGATCACAAAGATATATAAAGAGCTGATGAAACTTAACAAAAATAAAGTGAACAACCCCATCAAAAAATAGGCAGAAAAGCTAAAAAGACACTTCTTCAAAGAGGAAATGCAGACAGCCAACAGGCATATGAAAATAAATGTTCAGCATCACTTGTAATAAGGAAAATACAAATCAAAACCACAATGAGATACCATCTCACATCAGTGAAAATGGCACATATTAAAACAACTAGCAACAACAAATGTTGGCAAGGATGTGGAGAAAAAGGAACACTCCTGGGCCCTCCCTGGTGGCCCAATGGGCTAGGACACAGCACTGCTAGCTAGCCTCAGCCACAACCACTTCAGTGCCAGTTCAATCCCCGGCCCCAGAGGTGATCCACATGGGGCAGAAGACCTCTTCTGTCTCCCGGGCTGCTCCCTTCAGCAGTGTACCTCGTTGATCTGCCTGTTCTGCTCCCCACTGTCTCTGGTGAATCCTCTCACCACCCCTGCACCTCTGGCCTGTACCCCAGTTCTGTATGCATAAACAAAAAAAAATTTTTTTTGAAGGAACTCTCCTATACTGCTGGTGGGAATGCAAACTGGTACAACCACTATGGAAAGCTGTTTGGAGGTTTCTCAAATTGCTAAAAATGGAGCTTCCATATGACCCAACAATTCCACTCCTAGGTATCTACCCAGAAGACACAAAAACATTGATTCAAAAAGATACCTGCACTCCCATGTTCATTGTTGCTCTATTTATAATAGGGAAGATATGGAATCAACCCAAATGCCCAAAAATAGATGCCAGGATTAGGAAGATGTTGTACATATACACAATGGATTATTACTCAGCGATCAAAAAAGATAAACTCATGCCTTTTGCAGCAGCATGGATGGAGTTGGAAGGTAATCTTGCTTAGTAAAATAAGCCAGAAAGAAAAAGAAAAATAACACATGGCTTCACTCATAGCAGGAGCACAAGAGATCAGGGGTTTAAAAAAAAGAAAAAGCAATTGTAATAAAGTAAAAATGAAAAACAATGAACAACTATAAACCAGAGACATTTTACATGGGTAGAAAGAGGAACAGGATCAAAACTGGGTGGAAAAAGCACATGGGACTATCTATGGTAATGGCACATGGGTGAATTGATGGAAGCCCACGGGGATTACAACCAAGATGAAAAAATGCACAAAATGAAGAATGATGTATAAATAAATATTTAATAATTAAAAAAATAAAAACACCATTTAAAAAAAAGAGAAGTAATTCTGTGAAAGGGCCCATAAGTTGATGGGATTCAGTTTTAGAGTAGTTTATGCCCCACAGCATTATGGAAAACAACCAGTTCACAGTAAAATGGAGTTTGGCAGCTAGGTGTAAGCAGAGAAGACTAGCAAAGTCAGTCATTCAGGGGTGATTTGTGCATATATTCAAATTGTACCTTTCTGTAGTTATATGTATCTGATGAGTTATGATACCATACTTCTGAATCACAGTGTTGTTACCTCAATTTTAAAGAAATGCACCATTCTAAGACGCAACATCGGAGGAGTAACCTGCTAAAGTACACCAAATGAGCTGTCCTTCACACCTACTAGGATGGTGAGAAGTGGACTGTCAGGTAATGACAAGTATGGACGAATTAGAGCCCTCATTCACTGCTAGTATGAGTGTAAAGTGGTGCATCCACTTTGGAAGAGTCCAGGAGTTTCTCAATCAATTAAAACAGAGCTACCATGTGGCCCAGTAATAACACCATTTAATATATACCTAGAGAAATTACAACATGTCTACACAGAAACTTGCACATGAACATTTTTTAAAACCATTCTTAATAGCTTAATGTTGCAAACAATCCAAATGTCCATCAGTGGATAAACAGATAAACAAAATGTGTTATATTCAAACATAAATGGAATGAAGTATTAATATATGCTAAAACAGGGATGGACTGTTGAGGTTTTTTTTTAAAAGATCTATTTATTGTGTAGAAGAACTGGGGTATAGACCAGAGGTGCAGGGGGTGTGAGGATTCATCAGAGACAGAGTCGGGAGCAAAACAGGAGGGATCTACTGAAACACACTGCTGAGGGGTCACATCCTTGGCCGGGGATAGAAGTTGTGCTGCAGTGTGCTGTGCTTTAACCTGTTGTGCCACCATAAAATATATCTTTAAAAAGAAAGAAATGGAAAAATTCACATAAATTGCAAGGAGCCCTTAGTAGCCAAAATAATCTTGAGAAAGAAAAAACTAAGTTGGAAGACTGATACTACCCAATTTTAAAGCTTACTACAGTCTACAGTAATCAAAACGGTATGGTACTGGTATAAAGATAGAGACAAATGGAATAGATTGAAAGACCAGAAATAAACTCATACATCTAAGGTGAAGTGATTTAGATAAGGGTGCCAAGATCATTCAGTGTGCAATGAATACTCTCTTCAACAAATGTGCTTGGAAAATTGGCTCTGTATGTGTGAAAAGAATGAAGCTGGACCTCACATCATATACATAAGTTAACTGAAAATGGATCAATGGCTTGACTGTAAGGAGCAAAACCATAAAAAAAAAAAAAGACTTCTCTGATTTCACAGAAAAGGAAAAATTAATTGGACTCCAAATTTTTATTGAAAAATTATTAAAAAAAAAAACAACAACTACAGAATGAGGAGAAGGGATTACAAGTCATATATGTAACAGTCAACTATCCAGAGTATATACAGAATTCTTACAACTCAACAACAAAACACCCAAATTAAAAAATGGGCAAAGGACTTGAAGAGACATTTCCATAAAGAAAATATACAAATGGCTGAATAGCACACAAAAATATACCCCAAATCATAAGTCCTTAGGGAAGTGCAAATCAAAATCAAACCCAAGACTAAGATGGTTGTAGTATTTTTAAATACCACAAATCTAAATAACAAGTATTTGAGAGGAAATTCTGTTTAACTTATAGAGAAATCACCAATTTCTCACATATAAACAGCTGTATCATTTTATAACCGAACAATAATGTTTGAGGGGTCCAATTTCTCTAAGTCCTTTGCCAACACTTATTTTTCTGGTTTGTTTTTGTTCCTGTTTTCCAATTAGAATTTTAAATTGTCCCATAACTGATTCCAGAGAATACATGGGCACCCAAAAAGTCATCTTTTTTATTCACTTTTTTAAAAGTTTCTCTTTAAATGTGTAAACAAACAAAAAAATCCGTTAGAAGTCACATGTCAAAAAGTTTAGAAATGCAAGGAAAAAATAGTCATTGTTAAAAATAACAGTTACCTTTCAGAATGAGGGAAGAGAGAAATGCAATCAGATATATAGAGAGACAGAGAAGTTCAATTATAATAGTGTTATAGTCACCGAGTATTTTCCTGTTAATTTTTTAAAAAAATTCTTCGCTGGTCAGAAGTTTTTTGTATTATTCTTTATATGTGTTTTGTGTGTGTACATATATATGCATACATATGTGCATGTATATATATGTGCATGTGTCCTATAAAAAGCCTCAAAAAAAGACAGTTAATCTAACATTCCTTCATCACCCCTCCCCCACTAAAAACATAGGACCTTGCTAAAGTATTCTGCAACTTATTTTTCTCCTATTCACAATCTATTATGGCATTCTCTAGATCAAGAGTAAGAAGGTAAAACTGTTTCCACTGCTATAAAATATTTTGAAATATGAATGTCCCATAATTTATTCAAATATTCTCCAGTTTATGAATAAAGTTGTTTCCAGTTGTCACAAAACAGAGCTGCAAAGCATTCTTGTTCATGCATCCTTATGTATTGGTATTTCTGTTTCTGCAGAATGGATTCTTGGAAGTCAGACTACATGGTTCCATTATTAAGTGAAGTGATACCTGTTTGTTTTTTTAATTTCCCTAAATATTGCCAGATTACTTTTTCAAATGATTGCAGGAATTCATTCTCTCCCCAGCAACATATGAGTGAGATCTGGGCACCTCTTAACTGAAATTTCTTTTAACCACATTAGCAGTTAACAATTTAGATGTCAATTTTTACTGTCTTCCCCAAATAGTAAACATGTTATGCTTGACATAAACTTCTCTTCACCAGGAGGTTTTGAGTATTTTTACTTACCCATGGAACAGTCAAGCTAACAACCCACAAAATAATATGGCAATTCCTCCCAGAGATTACCTGATTACATATGTATAGCCATACACACATTACTGAGATGTTCCAGAACATATATTAAGTAGTATATGCCAGAAACTCCTCATTTGGAATCCATACATGGCATAGAAAAAAATTTAATATAGCCTATGATGAATATCCCACAAACTGGTTAGTTTATCAGAACTACTTAGTTTGCACGAGCCAGGCAGCACCTAAGAAACAAGAACCGGTAGGCCCAAGAGGTTAGGCTGTTCCTGAAAACGCGCAGGGGAGATGGAATCTTCCATTTTGGTGCGGAGTGGTGGCAATAAAAAACCATTTAGTCAAGAAAAAAACATAGAGCTACCCAGAACCCCTCCTAGGCAGTCACCTAGCTTTATCAGTATGGTAAAATGATTAAGGTGCGAGAAATGATTTTCCGATATTTTGAAGAAAGGCGAGACAGAAAAAAACGAAACCAGGATGGCTCCTCCCCCCACTCAGTCAGGCCACACGATTCCGAAGTGTGTAGCCTCGCAAACGGCCACTTCACTAGCCGATGTGAGGCCCAAGCACTCACCACAACACAAAAATATTGCGAATTTTCTGGAATTTCCTTAGCAGTTCGTCCCTTTCCACACCTGCTACGCCCGCAGAACTTGCCCCAGTACAGGCGCCGCCATCTTAGGTCCTAGAAAAGTCCGGGGGTACAGAGTGATGAAAGCATGGGGGGGCGTCACAGGCAAATAGGCCCCGCGCCCAACCGCCGTGCACTCCCCAAATGGCTCCGCCGGCAATGTGAGCTGCCGCCCGGGGGCCCTTCCCCCACTTTTGCTAAGTTGCTCTTCCTCAGGCCGCGTTTATTTTCCTTGGAATTCCCTGGTTCTTCCTCCTTCATCTCTCTCTTTTTTTTTTCACCGATTTATTTTAATTTTGTCCCAGCTCCTTTTTAACACATTTCTAAATAGCTCTCCTTATTCTTAGCTTTTATCTACTTCACAAATGTACAAATGTACAAATCTTTGTTATTTTACTAACTTTTATCAATTTATAGGTAAACTAAGGAGTGATTTTTCCTGTTTCATAGATGAGAAAACGAAGACCCAGAGAGATGAGCTAAATTCCCAAAAGCTGCAACATGTAGTTTCAGAGTGGACCAGAGCCAAATAGTTTTCATTCCAGGGAACCCCTGCTCCAACACATCACCGTCTGCCTCAACCAACTATTGATAATTGGAAAGATGGCAAAATTGAAAGCAGAGATGGGAAGGGTTTGGGGCCTAAATTCATACAGTGAGTCAGTGACAAAACGGAATTCAAAACAAGCCACTTCCTTGTTTAATTCTCTAACAAAAAGGTTCTTCACACAGGGGTTTGTGATGCAATTTTCCAGCTTTATAAAAAAAAAAATCACTTTTCTTCCTACACTCATCTTCAATTGTGACCCCTTTAAGAAACCTCTATTTATATCAAAACGTTTAGCTTTTTTGACCCTCCCTACATGAGCGAAAAGGCCACTAGCTGGATGTGGCCCCCCAAATCCTAATGTTTTTTTTCTTATTAAAAAGACTGAAACTTATTGTGAAGTATTATATGTGAATGGTGTAAAAGGCCAGGGAGGGAAGGTTTGTACTGAACAGATAAGGAAAATAGAGTATTTTTAATTGTTGTTGATGTACCATTGCATAAACTGAACTCATTGGGTTCCTACTTTTGGTGCATATCTAGACCAAATAAAAGACTCTACCAAGATGGAGAACACACAGGACAAGTATCTTATTTCCTACAAGAAATACAAGAAAGAGAGACAGCTAAACCAGTGTTTCCCAAGATACTATCAGTATTTCAGAGAGCAGTTAGTAAAGTTACATAGTATTGTTGTTCAGTGTGTAAGAGGATCTTCAGGAATGTCTTTGTCACTGGTACTTGCATTTTCTGGTCTTTACCTTTAGCCACATAGTCTGTAAAATACATACCTCCAGAAGAAATTAAAAGTTTGTCATATACTCTATTGTTATTTCATCTATAAACTTTTTAAGATACAATGTTTAGGTACAAAAAAAATCTATATTAAAACCCTTTGTTGGAAAGCTTTAAACTTTCCATAGAACAGAAACTAAAATAACCTGTTACACAGTTAGTCACAAATGGAGTCCTGGAGTTTTTTTGCCCATACACACTAGTACTGTCTAAAATGTGTCTTCTTTGTAGCAGCTATTTCCTTCCACCTCTTGCTTAGCTGAGTTCACAAAATTGTTCCTCCCCTGTCACTTCCCTGACTCTCCTCTCCTGCTAAATTTTATTTCTTAATTAAAACCTTCTGCCACTGGGCCTCACTGGTGGCCCAAGGATTAAAGACACAGTGTTATCAAGTTATCACCAGCCACTGCAGCACCAGCTCAATCCCCAGCCAGCCAGGGAGGTGACCCACATGATGCAGCAGACCATACCTGTCCTGCCCACTGCTCCCGTCAGCAGTGTATTTCAGACGATCTGCCTGTTCTACACTCCATTCTATCTCTGGTGAATCCTCTCACCCTCCCCGCTCCAACTCTGGCCTATATACCAGTTCTTGAATACATAAATAAATAAATCTTTTTTAAAAAGCCAAAATTTGAAGATTGTTGAAATTGTTAAAATCACTGTAGCTCCTCTTAGCTCTAAACTTGCTTCCATCATTACCATCCCATCCATCACCACTGCTACCATATCTTCCTTATTCCTCCATCGCTGCTATCACCATGGCTGTCACCAAAGCTACCTCCACCACAGAAGTTTCCTGCACCACTCAAGTTGTCATTCCCACCAAAAACAGCTCCACAACCAGCACCAAAGTTTCCAGAACTAGGTGCTGAGAATGAGAGTCACTTCTTCCTAGCAGGTCCCTGCATCCCGCCCTTGCCCTTTTCGTCGAGGCCTCAGACAAAACCACTCACATCTGAAAGCTGCAGGACTTCCAGGCTACCTGAGGTGGATGGTGTCTTTAAGGAGATGACGCATTCCCATTACCGAGGAAAACATGCAGCACTCTTTTCCTATGCACTGACCTTCACCTTTGTGTGCCCCAAAGAGATCATCACTTTCCCGAACATTCAGAGCCTCCACAAACTAGGCTGCAAAGTTCTGGAGGTGTCTGTAGATGCTCAGTTCATTCACCTGGCTTAGACCAACAACCTCAGAAGGACGGAGGTCTAGGCCCCTGCACATCTCCCTGTTGGCTGACGTAACCAGAACCTTGTGTGCTGAAGGAAGATGAGGGCATCCTCTACAGGGGCCTCTGTGTCATCGATGGCTTGTGCAAACTTTGGTAGCGCTCTATCAATGATTTGCCTCACAGGCGTTCTGTGGATGAGGCCCTGCGAACTGTTCCAGGCCTTCCAGTACACTGATGCACATGGGGAAGTCTGTCCCACTGGCAGCCAGTCAGTGACACGATCAAGCCCAAGGTGGATGATAGCAAGGAATACTTCTCCAAAACAACTATAGTAGATACAAGTCAAGCTTGTATCTTGTCTTGGGCTCCTGGCCCCTGTGCATGTGCCCATACCAGGGAACTCTGTGCTGATTCAGGAAAGGCCAGTCCTGTCCCTTCAATCCCCATCAGCTATTACCCTGAGGAGTAGGCCAAAGTCTTCTCATGTTTCCATATAGGTGTATGAGACCCCTCGTCTGGGGACCAAAATAGCGGGGCACAGGCCTAGAGGTAACTTATAAACTATTAAGGACGGTGAAACAAAGTTTCCAGGACAGCTCTGACCTCTCTGGCTGGATGAAGCACTGGATGAGCACCTCTTGCTCAGCTAGGGCTTTCCTTACTTCACAGTTGTGGCCATTCACAGCGTGGCATTTCTGAATGAAAATCCTGTCTACAGAACCACGGTCATCAAAGGTTACAACAGCACAGCCTCTCTTTGGCCACTGCCCCCATCAGTCATGATTTCAGTCACCACAATTTTCCCATACTGCTCAAAATAAACTCTAAGGTTATGTTCTTCATTGTCTTCTTCAATGTCACCGACAAAATTCTTTTTCACAGTTAAGCAGGTACTGGAACTTTAAGAATCTTCTCTTGACATCCCTCTGTTCCACAGCTCTCCCATTCACCGCGTGTGGCCTCGCATTCATAGCTGCATCCACCTCCTCCACTGAGGCATAAGTCACAAGCCCAAAGCTACTGGATCGCTTGGTGTTTGGATCTCTCATCACTACACAGTCTGTGAGCATTCCTCATTGCTCAGAATGGCTTCTCAGTTCTTACCTTGAGAACAAGGTGATCTACACCTGGTGACCTGAGCCAGAAGGAAAAATTTCTTAACTCTTACTCTCAATGTGCTCACAATTGGTTAAAAACAGTATGAAGGTTTTAGGAATTCAGCATTACAAATCAACATCTGAAATATCCTACATTATGTTCAGCACTAAAATTCTAGATTTTCTCTTTCCATAAAATTGACTCCTTTTAGAGAAGTCTTAATCTCTTCCCCAAGGTGGAGTTTCTCTTATAAGTTCTTTCTTTTTTAAAGATTTATTTATTTATGCCTGTAAGAACTGGGGTACAGGCCAGAGTTGTAGGAGGTGAGAGACTTCACCAGAGACAGGTAGGGAGCAGAATAAAGATATACACTGCTGAGGCAAGCAGTGGGTGAGACAGGAGAGGTCTGAGTCACCGTGTGGGTCAGCTACTTGGCCAGGATTGAAGCCACACTGCAGAGGCTGTGTATAGCTTCTTAGTGCTGTGCTTAACCCCTTGCCCCACCAGGGAGGCCCTCTCTTATAAGTTCTAATGCTGTCTTTGGCTTTCCTAAAGAACCTGGCACAGAACACCTCTTACTCTATTCATTTGTGCCATTATCTTTCCTTTATTTTGATATTGTCACTTAATAGTAGATAATTGTGCAAACATTTGGGTCTAGAGGTATGGCCCAAAACACCACTTGTCAGTGATACATGTAATTGAGATGAAGCAGTCTTAGTTTAAAATTAAAGTTTGTCATCTCCTGGAGCTTAGACATGTTTAAGCACATCTTGGAAACTAGTGAGACAGACACCAGAAGTCAATTGCAAAAGAAAAGGCTGAACTCTTGAGAAAGAACATATCCTAAGATCTGAGGGAGTCAGGCAAACAACCTATAAATGGAGGATCAATTCTGAGAATTGGAAGGAATCTGTGACTTCAATAATTTTTCCCCATCAGGTGGCATATCTCTGGATTGTACTATAAAATGTATTTCTTTTGATCACTGCACCTTGTGCAGTGTTTTAATGGTAGGTAGGAAGGTGGAGAAAATGAGTGAAACTTGTAGTTTCATTCTGGTGATTTAAGCCTTTGAGACACATGAATATCTGTTTTTAAAGAAATGCATATAAATAATCAGCAGGAAGCATTAGTCGGACAATAGGCTTATAGAGCTGCTCATCAATTTCAGGGGGAAACCCTGAGGCAATGGTTTTATATAATGGTGTTTTAAATTAAAATAAGCTAATCCAGAGAGCTAGGGAGAGATAGAAAAGCTCTGTTAATTCACAGCCAAGGTATATATATATACTTCACATTCCCACCCCCAACTATTCTTGTTTCCTCAGTCTATCTGCCTGGATTCTGAAGAAAATGCTTCCAGATAAAAACCACAAACACAAAGTTTCATGAACAGACTACAACACTTGCTCTTCAAAGTCCATCCTCTTGGCTTCCTTGAGGTCCAGTCAGGACAGATTTCATTCTCTGAGAGCCCAGTTTTCTTCTTTCATAATTGTTCCCAAAATAAGAAAACTGTCCCCTATGAGAATATAAAATCCAAATAGGCAAAGGAGGAGCTGTAATTTCACCAGCATCTAGGTATGATTAGCAGGCAGTTATTTACAAAGAACTCCCAGTTGGAGAACTTACAAATATAACCACATAGTTAATGACACCTCTGACCATAGTTTTCTGTGACCTGAGTAGTGAATTTATAAATGACAGTAAAATAATAGATGTGTGCTGAGTTAGACTAGAATGCATTCACTGGGGACATGAGCTGGGGAAAAGGACAATTTGATGTGGCAAATTGGGAAGTAGATATTACAAAGAATTTATCATTGATTAAGAACTCATATGTTAAAAAAAAAAGGGGGGGGGGAGATTGAGAGTACAAGTATCAATGAAACCCAATATTAAAGGAGATTACATTCAAGTTGGGGAGGGGGAAAATAAGGTGTCCTGAGCAGTATTTTGCATCAGGCCCTGTAGAAGGCACAAGATGGGACTAAAAGTAAGTTTTTGGTATAGGAAGAGAATATGAGGATGAATCTACTATGATTCCCAGCCTCAGGGAATTTACAGACTGGTAGGGAAAAATAAAACATGAAGGGTGGGTAGTTTTTTTTAATTAAAGAGGGGGCCCTTCCGGGGGGACCTAAGGGTTAAGTCTCAGCACTATCTTATCCGTGGCCTGAGTTCAATCCCTGGAAAAAGAGGTGACCCACATGGCACAGCAGACATTTATTGACTTGTCCGCTGCTCCCCTCAGCAGTTTTTTCAGTAGATCCGCCTGCTCTGTTCCCCACTCTGGTGAATTCTCTCACCTCACCCACCCCCACTTCTGGCCTACAACCCAGTTCTTCTACATATACATACATGAATAAATACATAAATCTTTTTTTTTAAAGTGATATAGGGGATGAAAAGAACGACAAAAAAGAAAGCAGTGAAATGAACTGCTAAGGAATGAGGACAACCTAGTAGAATGAAACAGTCACCCAAAAGATGTGGAAAATCACACTACTTACACTATGTGTGATGTTGACCTGTCCTGACATTCTTCTTTATTTATAATTCACATGTCATAACATTCACCTTTTCCCACTTTCTGGCTCCAGTACCTCCTCATCACTGCTGTAGGTTCTGTACTGTCCAGAGGGGTCCGTAGGCCGCGCTGAAGGGCAGAAGCTCAGACTGTGAAGCCAGTGGCTACTCCAGTAGTGCCAGGGTGCCAAGCACCCTGGCAAATTACTGAGCTACTTTCTTGTGGTTACTTACTGAACTACCATATTGGTCTTAAGTGCATGGACCCCTCTGCTCCTCCAGTGAAAGGGCAGCTACAAAGAAAAGTCCAAAGGGAGAAATTCACAAGACTATTTGTATTGCTGATCCAGGGTTTGGATGCTGGATAACAGGTTCAGCAGCTCAGGCAGCAGCTGCAGTTGCAGGAAAAGAAAGGAAGCAGAAAAATGCTTAAGGGCAAGAAGGCTCTACCACAGAAGGCCCTACCAAATCAATGAAAAGCAACATGTCTCTCCCCTGTCTTTAGCTTCCTTCTCCAGCACTTACATGCTTCCCCCCAGCCAGAGAGGCTTTACTTTCTCCAGCTGTCTTCAGAACAAAAGAGCTTGGATACCAAGAGGAACAGACTGTAAACTCACTGCCAGACAGGCTCAGAGTCAGGTGAACAGAATTTCCCTCTGGAGTAGTTATCTTCTCCTTTGCAGGCCCCATGATTGGCACAATTCTAAGCAGTAGCTGCCCTGTGGGAAAAAGGGGCAGCACTTTCCCTGATTTTAGACACACAGGCCATGTACAGTTAGACATTTAATAAATGTTTTGATGAAAAAGCAAAAGAAGAAGAAGAAGAAGAAAACTACCTTTTCTTTTCAGAGATTGTCACGGTCACCACTAATTTCAGAACATTTTCATCACCTGAAAAAGAAGCCTAACAGCTATTATAGCTATTATCACTTATTCTCTCTTCTTCCCCCAATCAAATCCCTGGCAAATACTAATTCATTTCCTGTCTCTTTCATTTTATCCCTGCTGACCATTTTACATATAAATTAGGTCATACAATAGGTGACCTTCTATTCATGGTTTCTTTTAATTAGCATATTTTCACAGGTCCTGCATGTCATAGCATGTATCAGTACTTCGTTTTTATGACAAAATAACATCCCACTATAAGGATATACAATACATTCTTTATCCATTTCCAGATAATATATTTTGAGCTGTTCCACTTTTTGGCTAATATAAGTAATGTTGTTACGAACACTTATTTACAAGTTTTTTTGGTGGACATGTATTTTCAGTTTTCATTGGAATAGAAGGCAGAATGGGAATTCTGGTAATATAGTAACTATAGGCTGAACTCTGAGGAATTGCTGAACTGTTTTTGAAGGCACTGCACCATTTTAGTTCCTACCAGTAATGTATCAGTTTTCCAGTATCTCTACATCCTCATCAATATGTGTCACTTTAATTGTATCCATTCTGCAGGTGTGAAGTAGCATCTAATCTGCTTGTGCTTTAGATTTGCATTTTCCTTATGGCTAATGACATCGTGCATCTTTTTATAGGTTCATTGTCTATTTGTATATATTTTTTCTTTTTTTTAAAGATTTATTTTATTTATGTATACAAGGACTGTGGCCTAGGCCACTGGTATAGGGAGGGGGTGTGAAGAGAGGATTCACCAGAGACAAAGTAGGGAGCCAAACAGTTGTATTTACAGAAATACATTCCTGAGGAGAACAGCGAGTGACACAGGAGATGTCCACTGTGCCATGTGGGTTACATCCCTGGCCAGGGATTGAACTCATGCTGCTGTAGCTGCCAATAGCTTGATTGCACTGAGACTTTAACCCCTGCGCCACCAGGGAGGCCCCTTTTGTATATATATTCTTTAGAAAAATGTCTATTGGGCCTCCCTAGTGGCCTAAGAGTTAAGTCTAATTACTATCACCATTGTCACCTAAGCTCAATTTGGGGCTTGAATTCGATCCCTGGTCAGGGAGCTGACTCATGGCGTGGCAGACCTCTCCTGTCTTACCTGCTGCTCCCCTCAGCAGTGTATTTTAGTAAATCTACATGTCCAGTTCTCTACTCTATCTCTGGTGAATCCTCTCGCATCCTGCACCTCTGGCCTACACCCCAGTTCTTCTATGAAAAAATAAATAAACAAATAAAGTCATTAGTATTAAAAAAAATACTTAGCCATTCTTCAGCTTTTCACTAAGACAGCACTAAAAATAAAAAGAAGGAAGCCCCTGACCCTCCCAAAGCTGAAGCCAAAGTAAAAGCTTTGAAGGCCAAGAAAGCAGTGCTCAAAGGTGTCCACAGCCACAAGACAAAGAAGATCTACACCTACCTTCCAGAGGCCCAAGATAGTGTGACTGTGAAGGCAACCCACATGTCCCTGGAAGGGAGCTCCCAGAGAAACAAGCCAGACCCCTATGCCATCATCAAGTTCCCTCTGACCATGAAATCAGCCGTGAAGAAGACAGAAGACAACCGCACCCTTGTGTTCATTGTGGATGTCAAGGCCCACAGGCACCAGACTAGACTGTGAAGAAGCTCTATGACATTGATGTGGCCAAGGTCAACACCCTGATCAAGCCTGATGGATAGAAGAAAACTTATGTTCCACTGGCTCCTGACTAGGAGGCTTTGGATGTTGCCAACAAAATTGGGATCTTCTAAACTGAATCCACCTGGCTAATTCTAAATGTAACTTTTTTTCACCATTAAAATACTCAATGGGGCCTCCCTGGTAGCACAAGGATTTAAGTGTCAGCACTATGAAGTTGTCCACAGCCACAGCAGCAGTTCTACCCCTGGCCAGGGAGGTGACCCACATGTCGCAGCAGGCCGCTCCTGTCTCACCCACTGCTCCCCTCAGCAGTTTATTTCAGGCAACCCATCCATTCTGTTCACCACTCTCTGGTGAACCCTCTTACCCCCACCAGAAATTCTGGCCTGTACCCCAGTTTTTGTATGCATAAAAAATTTTTAAAAATAATTGAAATCAGTTTTCATACTCCTAGCACCTCAATAACACAAAAATTAGCCAAATTAGTGAAGCTAACGGAGAAAGGATCTGAATTTGGTTCTGTGTCAGGTTGAGGTGAGTAGTAAATCCAGGGATATCACCAATGACATGTCAAGTTGGTGAGTTTCTGAATATAGGACACATGGTGAACATCCAATTCATACTGTGTGCATTTACTAAATTCACATGTCTTCTGCCAACATTAGCACAGAAATTTCAATTAAAATGCTCCAAAGTTGTTTAGGAGGCAGGAGTTTCTCTAAACTATTTTTGTCAGCCCTAACCTGAGTTACTATAAAGAAAAAAGTCCCTTCATACATGTGATGCTCATTGTTGAAAGCATGGATCTTCATTTTTTAATTTTCTATGAAGAAAAAGATAGTTGCTTAGATTAAATTTCTCTCTTTTTAAAAAATTATTTTGTTTATGCACCCAAGAACTGGGGTACAGGTCAGAAGTGTGGGGTGTGTGTGTGAGAGGATTCACCAGAGGCAGATGTACTGAAATATACTGTTGAGGGGAGCAGAGGGCTAGACAGGAGAAGTCTGCTGTGCCATGTGGGTCACCTTCTTGGCTGGGGATCAAACTCGTGCTGCAGTGGCTGCAGATAGCTTCATAGTGCTGCATCTTAACCCCTTGTGGCACCAGGGAGGCCCACATTAAAATAAATCTTTAAGAAAAATTCTAGCCATTTTTCAAGAAATATTTATTTTTGTAAAAGAACTGGGGTATAGGTCAGGGGTGTGTGTAGGGTGTGTGAGAGGATTCACCAGAGATAGAGTGGGGAGCAGAACAGGCAGATCTATTGAAATTCACTGCTGAGGGGAACAATGGGTCAGACAGTAGAGATCTGCTATACCATGTGGGTCAGCTCCCTGGCTTGGGATGGAGCTCAGGCCTCCAGGTTGGGCTGTCTGGGTCGTAGCCCTGAGACTTAATCCCTAGGCCATCAAGGAGGCCTGCAAATATTTTAAAAATCATTTTCAGATTGTTCATTGCAAATATCTACAAATACAACTTACTGGTTTTGGAATGTGCAACATGCTTTATTAGTTTGAATAGGTATTTTATTCTATAGATTTTCTGTATACAATATTATATTATTTGAAATTTTTACTTTGTTGTTAGTCTGAGGCCTTTTATTTTTTTTTCTTGGTCAGCAGTCCCGGACAGAACCTGAATGAAAATTTTGAATAGAAGTGGTGAGGGCGACCATCCCTAAGTTTTCCTGACTTAAGGTCGAAAGCATTTTCATAGGTTTTATATTAGCAACCTATTGCCACTATGAAAAATTACTACAAAGTTAGTGAGTGAACATAACACAAGCGTATTCTCTGAATACTTCTAGAGGTCAGAAATCTGAACTCATTTTCACTTAGTTAAAATCCAAGTGGCAGCAGCTCTTCTGCGAGCCTGCACCTGTGCAAGGCTTCTCTTCGCAGCCCTTTTCCCTTCACAAAGCAGCAGCAGCTCTTTTGGCCCACTTGTGTCTGTGTAAGCTTTTACGGAGTAAACCTTTCTTACCTACCCACACAGGGAACAACCCGAGAGATCTGGCTGATGCCGAAAGCCAAGTAGGGGGAAGACAATGGAATTTCACTTAGAAAGATGCTGCCAGTTGGGTTGAAAGGGAATGTGAATTTCAGAGCCTGGGGGCAGACTATTCAGGAAAAAAAGAGGAACGCTTTGGGGGCTGAAAGGAAGTCTTAGGTAACTGAGTTTGCTCCAAGGGCAATTGTTCTGAGAGCGGCGGCCCCTCCACATCCAACCTAAACTGGCACACCCTCACCCTGTGGATAAACTGCCCCCGGGCAAAGAGAACTGCATTGCCCTGAGAGGGACACTCCCAAGCATCCTCTCCCCACAGAGGAGAGATCAGTGGCCTCAGTTTTGTTTTGTTTTTTAAAGATTTATTTTATTTATTTATGCATATGTAGGCGGGGGGAGGGGGGAGAGGACTCACCAGAGACAGAGTGGAGAACAGAAGGGACAGACCTACTGAAACACACTGCGGAGGGGAGCAGTGGGTGGGACAGGAGAGGTCTGCTGCACCATGTGGGTCAGCTCCCTGGCCTGGGATGGAACTCAGTGGCTGCACATGTCTTCATAATGCTCATTTTAACCCCTTGCTCTATCAAGGAGGCCCTAATTCAGCTGCTGCAGTGGCTGGAGATAGCTTGATAGGGCTGTGTCTTTAACCACTGCACCAGGGAGGCCCCATTTACTCAAATTTAAATACTGAATATTTCAGTTGGTGAGTGTTTAGTCCTCTAGCTTTATTAGAAATTTCAGGGCAATGTAAAACAGCAGTGATTAAAGTGAACATCCTTGTCTTCTTGTTGACATTGGGGGAAATCCTTCAGAATTTCAACTTAGAATATCATATTAGTTGTATTAAAAATAAATACACTTTATCATATTCAGGAAGTATCCCTTTTTTTTTTATTATAGTGAAGTACTGATTTTATCAAATGCTTTTTTCTGAGTCAATTAAGATGATTGCATTGTTCCCTGCAGCCCATCAATATAGTATACGACACTGACATTCATATATTGGAAAGTTCTGGCAACCCTGGGATAAATTCCAACAAAGTGGTATGAGCCTTCTAATAAGCTGCTAGCTTCTGTTTGCTACAACTTTGTTGAGAATTTTTGCATCTCTGCATGTAAGGAATATTTGTCTGAAGTTTTCTTATGATGTCTCTGGCTGGTATCAGGGCAATGCTGTCTTCATAGAATGAATGAGTTGTGGAGGGGTAAGGTCAAAAGCCCAGCAGACTGAGAGAATTCACCAGGGATAGAGTGAAAAACAGAAAAGGCGGATTTATTGAAATACCCCCCAAGAGAACAGAGGGCAAAATGGGAGAGGTCTGTGTAGGAGGGATTTGAAGCTCTCTTTCAGACTCTTCCTTCTTTCACAGACTTTCTTATTTGGGATGCCAAATCTGGTCTAGCACTAGCCTTTGACACAGAACGTGTCCTGGCCCTGTTTCTTCATTCCTGCAGCTAGGCTGGTATTTATGGTTATAGCTCAGGCATATGGCACTGTTTCCATTGCAACCTTATCAATTCCCTTATTTGCTCAAGCCTCCCAACCTTGCTTGATAGGGAAAGAGTGGGGGTCTGGGTTTTTAGCCTTATTAAATGAAACACTGACATTTATCCCCCTCTGAGAGAACTATGGCAAACCTTTGGGATGAGCCTGAAATGAGGATTCTGCAGCTGCTTCAAGCAGAGTTTGGGGGCAAGCACTGGCCCTACCTCATTTACTGTTGTCTCTGGACACTGGGAATGGGTGTGAAAGGGAATGAGATGGCACACTTGGGGCTTTCAGATCAGGGTATATTTCAGCTAACATGTGTTTTTCTGAGGGGCTACAGGTGACACCAATGATCTTAATGAGCTGCCCAAGCTCCCAGATCCAAATATTTTACAGCCACTTTTGTCTTTGATTCTTAATATTTTATGACCATAGCATTAGTTTGAGGGTCTATAAATGAGGTGAATCAAAAGAAAAAAAAGGGGGGGAGTAAGAAAATAAATTTTTCAAAAAAGATTTTTTTTTATTGGGCCCTTCTTGGTGGCACAACAGGTTAAACTGCAGCATTACGAAGCTAGCTGCAGCTGCTTCAGCACGAGAGATGATCCACGTGGTGCAGCAGACCTCTCCTGTACTCCCCTCAGCAGTGTACTTCAAGAATTTGTCTGTTCTGGGCCCTCCCTGGTGGTGCAACAGATTAAAGCACAGCATCAAGAAGCTCACCACAGCCACGGAAGTGACCCACATGGTGGGACAGACCTCTTGTTTTGCCCGCTGCTCCCCTCAGCAGTGTACTTCCTTGATCTGCCTGTTCTGTTCCCCTCTCTGTCTCTGGTGGGTCCTCTCACCACTCCTGTACCTCTGGTCTGTACTCCAGTTGTGTATGCATAAATAAATAAATCTTTGAAAAATATATATTCTGCTCCGCACTGTCTCTGATTAATCCTCTCACAGTCCCTCCATCTCTAGCCTGTACCCCAGTTCTGTATGCATGAAAATAAATCTTTTTTTTTTAGATTTATTTGTGCATACAGAACTGGGGTACAGGCCAGAGGCTCAGGGGCAGAGAGAGGATTCACCAGAGACAGAGTGGGGAGCAGAACAGTACACTGCTGAGGGGAGTAGCGGGTGGTCATGAGAGGTCTGCTGCCATGTGGTCACCTCTGGGGTGGGCAGGGTTTGAACTCATGCTGAAGTGGCTTTAGTTTCTTAGTGCTGTACTTTAACCAGCTGTGCCACCAGGGCGGGCCTAAAATAAATTTTTTTAACAAGACTTTTTTTCACCCATCACATTTTTTTTTCTTTTAAGATTTATTTATGCATATAGAACAGGGGTACAAGCCAGAGGTGCAGGGGTGATGACAGGATTCACCAGAGACAGAGAGGGGAGCAGAACAGACAGATCTACGAAGTACACTGCTGAGGGGAGCAGCAGGAGAGACAGGAGGTCTGCCATCCCGAGGGTCATTTCCCTTGGTGGGGGTTTAAATTGCAGTGAAGTGGCTGCGGCTGGTTAGTTTGCAGTGCTGCATCCCAACCCGTTGTGCCACGAGTTAGGGCCCAGAAAAGAAATCTTTAAAAAAAAAATTATTTGTGCATACAGAACTGGAGTACAGGCCAGAGGTGCAAGAGCAGTGAGAGGATTCACCAGAGGCAGAGCGGGGAGCAGAATGAGCAGATCAACGAGGCACACTGCTGAGGGGTGCAGCCAGCGGGCCAGGAGAGGTCTGCTACTCAGCGCGGGTCAACTCCCTGGCCCCGTATCAAACTCATGCTGAAGAGACTGCAGTGAGCTTCACAGTGCTGCACTTTAAGTCTTTGGGCCACCAGGGAGGACTCCAGAAAATAAAGTCTTAACAAAACTCAGAGGATAAATTTTTGTATAAGAAGTAGTCATCCCCTCTGGGGCTTTGACTGAAACAGCTATTGTGACTTCCTGGCAAATGCAAATATCCTTTCATTGTGCACTAGCAGGGGTGGTGATAAAATAGCTCAGTCAGTGATCTGCAGACTCTCAGATAAGTATCTCTTTTATTTTGGGGAAGAGGTTGAGAAAGATTGGTGTTAAAACTTTAAATTTTTGGTAGATTGTAACAAGAGGACGGCCTTCCTGGTTTTTTTTTGGGGGG
>NW_004567120.1:1148040-1155291 GCF_000260355.1 Condylura cristata | reverse complement strand
GGGGTCGGGGGCAGGGGTTGGATGATTTAAGTTAGGACGATTTAAGTTACTGATTTAAATCTCTCTCTCTCTCTCTCTCTTTTTTTTTTTTTTTTAAAGATTTAGTTATTTATACAGAACTGGGGTACAGGCCAGAGGTGCAGGGGCCGTGAGAGGCTTTACCAGAGACAGAGCGGGGAGCAGAACAGGCAGATCAAGGAGGTTCACTGCTGAGGGGAGCGGCTGGCAGGTCAGGAGAGGTCTGCTGCGCCATGTTTACCATCTCCCAGGCTGGGGATTGAACTTGCACTGAGGGGGCTATGACCAGCTTGCAGTGCTACTTCTTAATAAGTTGCTCCACCAGGGAAGGCCCTCCTAGTATAAGTTTATTCAGGTTTTTGATTTTTTTGAACCAGACTTGGCAGTTTGTGTGCCTCTTGGAATTTTCTATTTCATCTGGGTTATATAAAGTTTTGGTCTTAAATTGGTCAGTACCTACTTACTATTTTGTTCATAGTAGTTATTTATTATAACTGCATAGGAAAAAAAAGTTCCTTTATTTCTGTATAGTTGTAGCAAGGTAAGATTCTGGTAAAATTTCTGTGAGTTTATTATTATTTTTATTATTTTATTACAGAGCATAGGGCCATATTGTCTCCTTTGGTTCCAGCAAGCCACAGTAAGATTGAAGCTGCCATCTCTACACTCGCTGTTTAATTGAGAAATGAGAAGTGGTAGACAGGTAAGTAAAAATGGCACAATGCTAGGTTATGGTGTTTTAGCTGCATTTATTCATTAAGTATCTCTCTGGTTGCCCTAAGTTATTTTAAAAATTAGATTCCAGAGTTCTGAATAAGTTGGTTGATTTTAATGGTTGCTTCTTTAGAGGGGTGTCCCAGTGATGTCACCCCAACATTTCATTTTAATTATGAAAGATTTAAAGTCAATCACACAGTAAAGGTATAAAGATAGTACAACAAAGACCCCTCCCACTCACAATGTGCCTACAATTAACAAATTACTATATTTTCTTTTAATCATTTATATATAATTCCATAATATAGATTTGTAATATCTATAATTACATTACTAGTATATTAATTCATCTTATATTTTGATACATTTTCAAGTAAATTGCAAACTTTCATATATCCTCTGGATACTTCCATATATGTCATTAACAGATGCTGAAATTCTTTTATAGTGTTTTTTACTTTGATGCAAAGTACATCAAAGAAATGCACAATTAAGTATATACTCACTGTTGGTAGACATTAAAAACCTAACATACTGATATACTCTTATGGACCCGATAAGTTGTGTGTGTGGGCAGGACAGGACTAGAGGAATGATCCAAATGTTTTGATAGGGTCATAAGTTGTTGAGCCAGTTATAAGACACAGGGCATATGGCCCAACATGTCTGATTATTCTTTACATAATATTCCCACAAAGTCCACCATTATCGAATACCCTCAGGGATTGGCATCTCACCACGTCAGATTGTTCCATCTTTGGAGGGGTGAGAGTAGTAGAAAGCCTTATTTGTACAGAGCTACAGCTATATAGAACAAGGATTATCGTCTCTTTCACCCATTGCAGATAATACTTATAAGTACTGAAAAGCCCTTCCCCAAATGTTTTCTTCTCTATTAAATGTTCTGGTTCTTTTAACTGTTTTTTGTTTTTTGTTTTGTTTTTTTTTTTTTTTTACTTTTGACAGTTTGCAAGCATCCCACCAGTCTGCTTATTTGACTTTGAATACTTTAATGAAGTCTATTTTAAATAACATTGCAATCAAAGGCAATGGGAGAAAAACTCCCATTCAGAGGCATTATTCAAATGAAAAGGAATGAAATTTGGAATCCAGAAAAAAAACCCACTTATATGGACCACTACTCTATGACAAGAGTCCAGAAGATACACTGGAACAAAGAAAGCCTTTTCAGCAAGTGGTGTTGGAAAAAGAAAACCAGCAACAACAACAAAAAACAGATGGTGTTGGTTAAAGTGGACAGCCACACTCAATGAAACGACACCACTATCTAAATCATTAAAAAAAAACTATCAATTCAAAATGGATACAGGACTTAATTGTAAGAACTGAAAACATAAAATAAATAGAAAAAATAACATACATGAAACACTATAGGACACAGGCTTCAGAGATCTTTTGTGGATTTGTCTCCAGCAGGAATGAAAACAAAAGAGAATGTAAGTAATTGGGATTACAGCAAACTAAAAAGCTTTTCTGCATGGTGAAAGAAATTATCACCAAAACAAAAGAAAATCCTATTGAATGAGAGAATATATTTATACATGATATTTCTGAAAGAGGGTTGATATCCAAGGTCAACAAAGAATTGATACACTTCAACAAAAAGAAAACAAATGACCTGATAAAATAATTGTCAGAGGATGGTCCTCCCTGGTGGCGCAGTGGGTTAAAGCACAGCACTGAGAAGCCTCCTGCCCCGGAAATGAGCACATGGTGCAGCAGACCTCTCCTGACCTGCCCGCTGCTCCCCTCAACAGTGTACTTCATTGATCTGCCTGCTCTGCTCCCCACTCTGTCTCTGGTGAAGCCTCTTGCTGCCCCTGAGCCTCTGGCCTGTACCCCAGTTCTGTATGTATAAATAAGTAAATCTTTTAAAAAAATTGTCAGAAGAACAAAATAGCCATTTCTCTCTAGAAGACATATAGATGGCCAATGAGGACATGAAAAAATATTCATCATCACTTAACAGGTAAGTGCAAATCAAAACCATAGTGAGATGACTCACTACGGTCAAAAAGACCATCTCAAAAATACCAGACAAATTCTGGTTAGGCTCTGGCGAAAAATGAACCCTCTTATACTGTGGATGACAATGAGGACTGGCACATCCCTGACGGAAAACAGTATGGTTGTTTAACAAAAAAAATTTAAAGTGGATCTGACATACAACACCAAACTTCCACTCATACTACTTACCCAAAGAACACAGAAAACCTCTCACTACTTGTGGCAACATGGAACTGTTTTATCACTTATATGTGTAACAGAGAGAAAAAACAAAGCTTCAGATAAAGCCAAACTAACAGCAGTTCCTAGAAAACTGACAGGGGAGGAAAGAGGAAGCAAAGAACCTGAAGAGAGCAGGAGCACAATGGACTGTGGTAGAGAGCTGCAAGTACTTCTGCTTCCGCGGTGGGTGTGCTGCACCTGAAAAGGGAGATTGCATACTTCTAAATCACAGATGATGTTGTAAAGCAATGTTACCTGGATTAAAAAAATCTAGAAGGAATTGAGCACTCTTTTCCCCCTGATACTAAACTTGCACGAGGACGACATTTTCTTCAACTCGGACCTTTGTCTGCCTGGATAGAAGCAGCGTTTGCCGCCTTTCTCAGTGTGGCCCAGCGTTTCGCTGATAATTGCATACTTCCCTCTGGTGGCTAACTCAGGAAATGCACCATTTTTACTGGTGCTAGTCAGAGCACGTGGGAGGACAGCCGCATGAACGCAACAAAGCCTAGAGAGGACTGGAATCGTTCTGCGTGCATAATTCCATGCCTTTGAGAGCCCAAAATAGAGGATGTGGACACAGCTATCGTATAGGCACAGAAAATACGCCTGGAACATCTGCATTTCATTCCAACTCTGGTGAATTGACTAAGTCACCTTTTCTTCAAGTATGTGTTTCTACGCCTATAATCCTAACAGTTTTATAAAACAAAGTGAAGTATCAGTGACAACAAAGACGGACTGTGAATGGAAGAGAGTGAAATGGAGGACTGAAAAGAGCAGGGCTGCTCCAGGGCTTGTATGGCCCTTGGCAAATATGTTTGGAGATTCCCTTTCTCTGTAAGCTATCTGATTAAAAATATTTTATAAAATTTATGTATCTGTGTGAAGTGAAATTTGTCAGTGAAGATATTGAATATGGGTAATAAAAAGGTACTCATGTAGCTGTTCATCCAACAATTCATGTGAAAATTCTTCATAAAGTCCATGCGCCACTTTTTCAATGTCAGGCCCTGAAAGCATTTATTTGTGCTGGTGGTTGTTAAATACACCACGGACACGGCTCATTTCACATTTCTAGCTAAGAGAAGAAGGGGGCAACATTTTACTACTTCCAATACAGTGCTTTCGCGAACCTGCTCTTATCCAAGTGCCGATTTCTCGCTGCCGGAGCTGTGTGCGCCCATGTGTTTGCTTGCCTTTGGAATTTTCTATTCCAAGTATTTGCAGCGTATCTTAGTTATCTGCCATTGGCCAGAAACCATCTTGCGTCCGACGTCAGTGAGAGTCACCCAAAATCAGCTTTCCCCACTTTTTCGCGGCTAAGTCTTACCCGATCCTCTTTAGGAAATTTCTCTGCTAGTCAATGCGAGTGATCCTTAGGCATATCCTAAAACTCGGGCCTGTCCGTAGAACTCCGCGACGACCTTTTCTTACTTGTATTTTCTTCTATTAGGTTGTTTTTGTGAAACAAAAGGTTTTAATGTTATAACATCAGACTTATTAGTCTTTTGTAGTTGATACTTTTTGAGTCTGGTTTAAGAAAATCCTCCTTAACCAAAGGTCTAAACAATAGGAAACATTTCCGCGACTATAGAAAATTCTGCTAGGCAGAGCTTATTAGACAGGCCTAGTGATTGATAGTTTGCGCTGAAGACACAAAACACTGAAAGAACTTAAATACTATAGTGAAGTTTGATTTCTGGTGATAGTATTAGTTCATGGTCTTTTGAGAAGGAGTTTAAGACTAGTCCAGGCCATATGGTAGTACTGCTACTGCTGGTAGTTGCCTTTTGTTTTAGGTGTTGTTGGTTAGTGCTGATGTTTAGTCTGATGACTGGGTGATATCAAAGTATTGTAGTGACTGCTTTTTGCTGGTATGGTTGTTGTTTTTTCAAATACATTGTGGTTAATATGTTGACTTAAAATTCTATATAAATTCCACAATTCTCTCTGGAGAGTTTTAACATGCAAAGAAAGTCCTGTCAACAGAATTCTTTCACTAAAGTGCTACCAAAGTTAGTTACTTCAATGAGTCCTCAACCTCTATCAACGGATATAATGAGTGATTCCTTTACCTGTATTTGTTTCACTATATATTTATGATAGATTAAATTGGGGTGAAATCTTAGTTTAGGGCCACTCAAATTATATATATTCATATAATATTTTGTTAGTAATACATTATATATATTTATTTATTATATCATCTATTATCCATTCTATTTTATTATATATAATCTACATGTGATAGTGACAAGTCTGATTACTTTTTTGTGTGAACCAAGGACACTTAGATGATGTAGGGTATGTATTATGGAAGAAATTTATTAATTATCTGGAGACTGAAGGACATGCTTACTTGACAGTATAAAGGAAACAATTTACCCTTTGACTTTCCAGGACTTGTTGTGTGATGCTTAGTTTCTATTGTCTTCTGCCTAGTCTGCTGTTTCTCTGCTAAATGAGAGGGTAGTCTATGAGATTATTTGCTTTTTACTGAAATAGCCAGTTTTGCTTTTTTGTGTTTGGGGAGGTCAGTTTTGGCCTTTTGTGGCCTTTTTTCTACCAGTTACTATCAGTGATTTTACTGCTTTTCTGTGGTTTTAGTATTCAGTGTTGGTGTTATCACATTCATGGGAGAAGTTGGAACGAATGAAAGATTGGGAGTCACTAGTTTAAAAGGTACATAGGTCACAAATAGTATTCTTGTATTCTTGCGGGGTCAATCGACAATTTGTGAACGTCTTCCTTTTCTTCCCGCGTGCGCGCCAGTGAATTTGTAAGGACTTCCGGTGTCCGAGGATTGGGGCAACAAATGGAAAAAAGTTTTGGACTAGAAAATTCGTGGACGTCTGATCTCATGTGCTTCTGGTAACCTTCAAAGGCTTCATAATTGATGAACAAAGGGTTAACCCTTTCCGAACACCTTCGGTAACTGAAGGGGTTGTCCCTGAAGACGGTTCTTACCCGAATTACTCTCTCTGGTCTTCTCTAATTCCAAGGTTAGGTGGGGAAGTGAACCATTCTGTCTGAATAAGTTTATAGACGCTTTATTAACATATCAAAGCTCTATCACTCCCTTCATCTTATTTCAAAACCAAAATAGACGAAAGATAATCATTTGTTATGCCGTTTGAGGAGAATTTTAGCATTACTTTTCTGATTTGATTTCTCCAACGTCTCTATTTTAAGGATAACCCTTTGAAAGCCCATCCAAGTTAGAGCTCCTGGACTGGAAATGAAGGGTATTTCCATTCTAGTATGTTTTCTAGCGCATATTGCTATATGATTTCTTCTCACTGGGTAAATTTTGAGCTGGATAAATTACAGATAAATCTGGCTTTCAGTTGTTTAGACCACGCCTCTTCTTCTCCCTCCTCCCTAACCCCCTCCCCCACTCACTTTTTAAAGCACTGCAACAAGCAGCGGTCGCCATGTTTCTTCTTCTCCGTGCTGTGGTGGCGCTCTTTGCTCCTATGGTTCATTCTGGAACATTTTGTATCTTCCAACACCCCTTAGGGTGTATTTCTTTTCAAAGAGCCATTAAAATGCAATGAGCTACCTTTTAAATGCTGAACTTTCTACTCCTATTTTCTCACACCTCTTGGTTTTTGAAGTGCTCGAGATCTTTCAAGGCGTTCTCCATATTTGAAGAATTTTTCGTTGGAATGGTTTTTGGTTGATTCCTGCTATTTGTGGTATAGTTTTGTTTTCCATCCACTTCTATATATTGCTCCTGGGGTCTGAGAATATTAGATTTGTTATTCTTTTGCCTAACGGGGCTGTGGATACCTGCTTTTTATTCTTTTTTTTTTTTTAATTTGCCCATCGGGGCCACGGATACCTGCTTTTAATTTTTTTTTCCTTCCCTTAGCCCATCGGGGCCTCGGATATATGCTTTGAACCACATCTCCCAACAACCCATAGCCCATCGGGGCAAAGGATACCTGCTATTTTTTTTTGTTTTAATATACTTTTTGGTCCATCGGGACCCCGGATACCTGCTTTTATTATTATTTTTTTTTTTCCCCTTGCCCATCGGGGCCTCGGATACCTGCTTACATTTTTTTCCTTGCCCATCGGGGCCATGGATACCTGCTTAGATTTTTTTTTTTTAATCGACCATCAGGGCTTTCGTGGATGCGAAAATGTTGTTTTTGTGGTCCGTTATATTATCTGGAGTTTCTACAGATTTTTTTTTGGCTGGTAATCGTTTGGTTGGTGTGAGTGGCTCCATGTCTCTGGCCGAGAGGTGCCTGCAAG
>NW_004567120.1:1146152-1147940 GCF_000260355.1 Condylura cristata | reverse complement strand
AGAAAGATGGCGCCCGCTTAGATTTGCTACGGGTCTCAGCTGAGTGCTAAGTACTTAGGCTAAGTAGAAATTAGGGAGGCAAGATGGATCTCTGGTTAGAGACAGTTAAGTTAATTTGCATGAGCTAAAGGTTTTAGGTGAGTCGATTTGGAGCTTGTTAGGAACGCTGCTTGAGCTCTAGTATCGCGAGGTCTCGAAACGCGGTTGTGCTGTCATTACCAGAGGCACGTTGAGAATGACAGGGACAGGAGTTAGGAACGGACATCAAAATGGCGGCTCTAACTTTGCGGCGTTACTCAGCATGATTGCCTGTTTTGTGAGTGTTCAAAATGGCGGATTCATTTTTCCGCAGTGTCCAAGTGGCGGGAAGGCCACATCCTGGTGGCGTCTTTGTTCTAGTGGCAGCATGGCGGTGGAAACACTGTTACATGCTAAAAGATGGCGGCTAGAGCACTTGCTGCAGTATGTAACATGGCGGCCTTTGTCTTTGCCATGTGCGTTGCCTCGGGGGCAATATGGTAGGCCTTATCATGTGGAAGTCTTGGCAGTTTGTCACGTGGATGTCTCGGCGGTGGGTGGGGGTCCACAGGGGTGTTTGCCTGTACATTCTTGGCGGGTTATGCCCTGATAGCATTGCCGCATTGTTAAAGATGGCGGGCTTGCCGCGTTTGTGGCAAAGCGGGAGAAAGCTGGGGTGGAGAGTGCTGAATTACTGCCTTACATACCCAATCAGAGAGCATGTTAGAATAGAGTGTGGCTAATTAGTGGAAGATGGAATTAGACTGGTGAGCTAGCATGGCTCCTCACTGAGGCCTTTATTCAGCCAGTCAGAAGGCAGAAATGGAGCAGCCCACGTTTTCCTGTGTCGGCCCCAGTGGGTGGTGCCCAAGGTCTTTCCAAGGACATGTGGCCTTTCCACCTCCCTCCCCCCATGCCCGGCTCCCTCCCTAGCTCCCTCCTTTCCAGCATTACCTCTTACACTATTAGGTATTTGATTGTGCTGGCTGAACCTCACCCCATTCCTCTGCATTATTGAAATGGCCTAAGGTTAAACTACCTGGCCCCCTAGATCCAGGCCCTGTTCTCCCACTCTGGCAGTGCTTCATGACGGCCAAGTGTGAACATGGTGATCAATCGAGGCAAGGACCAGAATGGATCCCAGATGATCGTTGACCACAGGTGGCAGAAGACATCCCTGCCTGCCTCAAGAGGAACATCTACCCCGTGGCTAATGGCTGGGGTCGGATTTTGATTTCTATTTCTTGGATGTCAGTCCATATGTAGTTTGATTGTGTGGCTTGCAAGTATTCTACTTTTAAACCTTAAGTTACTTAATGGAAATGTATTTAAGAAATTATTTGTAGGATTCATTTTAATGACAATGAGTTAATTTTCAGAGTCCCTAAAATTTAATGTTTTCAATTTCTCTTTTTTACAAAATATGGCTTTAGGTAGTCAACTAATTTGTCATTTCGTAAGTTTTTGCCATTTATATCTTTAAGATATAGCACAGATAATGTTTACTAAAAATTTATCACTATGAAAAAGTGTGGAAAGGAATACTTAAAGGTCCACTCCAGTCCAGACCTTGCTTTGTTCCCCTCCTTAATGCTGCACTTACTGGAAAATAATTTACCTATCATGCATGCAGAAAACTTGAGTTGTCGTGGACTTGTTACCTCTATTCAAACTTGTATTGGAATATTACTGACCACGGTTTCAACTTTATGTGGTGCCCTACCACGACTTGGCTCCAGCCCACCCCCACCCAGCCCCTGCTACAGCCCC
>NW_004567120.1:1143450-1145629 GCF_000260355.1 Condylura cristata | reverse complement strand
AGCCCCAGCCCCCTCTTTCATCCACACGGCCCAGCCCTGCTTCTCCCCGAATCGTCATCGGTTCACCACTCAAAATAAATTGTCCGGTACTCTCTAGCATTCATTGCTGACTACCCGGATCATTATTTTCAATCAGTGTACACAGTCGTTCTTGTCCATTGCCCCATGTTAGAACAAATACCCGCACCGTTTGCATTAATATTAAATGTTAATTTATCAAAAGCGTCATATCAAGCCATAACTGCCCGAGATTCTCAGTCCCCTTAAGTAAGGAGAAACCATTCTGTAATTGCCGCAGTTACCACTTTCCGTAGTGTTGATCACCAAAACTCTGCTGCCCATTGGATTAGATCCCCGTCTAAAACCCTTTTGCCGTCAGGAAAGGGCACTGAAACTCCACGTCTTTCACTTGAAAGTTAACGTGCTTAATCCCAATGGTCACAGCCTTGCTCATTAAACAAAGGTGCTCTACCACTTTCACCCACCTGGGGTAGTCCAGCTGTTTTTTGGCAAATAAACACCAAATTGTAGCTGTATATGGTCTCAGTTATCAGTAATCCTCCATCTCTTTTTGCATTGCCTTTAGGCAGTGCTGACTACCTGAGACATGTTTCGTGAATTATTAATGATAGAACTCCAGTTAATTATCCAATCTCGTTCCAAAATTTACACTGATACTTTGCAACTTCTTAATATCACAGCAGAACTCTGCAAAAAACCCTTTCTCTTGGATTAATGGATATTATCATTATTCATGGTCCTCGCAAACAGACAAGACCAACCCTTGCACTTTTCGTTGCTTTTAGGTAGTACAGATTACCTACCGCCCTGCACTAACAATAACATGTAAAATTCCTACTGCTTATGGCCCCAATTAGAAGGCTAAGATACCCCTTATCTCTGTGCTATAATTTAGGAGTTTTGACTACCCTTCTCTTAAATAGAGAGTGTGCGCAATCGCATACATCGTTTGCAATAAAAATAAATTTCCATCCCATCTTATTGTCTGTGGGATATTATTTTAAGAACTAAACAACCAATTTGCACAGTTCCTGTCCATTTAAAAGGACCACTGTATTCCATTTCATGCTTTGTGGGCAGATTATTAAACAATTTTCTTGAATTCATGATGTCCAAAATGCATTTACCCTTGTCCGTTTAACTAGCCCCATCTACTTACCTTGTATTTAACCAGGGACCTTACCTTTAGAAGTCTGCGCTGGGGCGGTTTATGTGCACAATCCGACCTGATTTGAATGGAATTTTTGTATCTGGAACCCTAAAGTCTCTGGCTTACACCTCTCTGGACATTGTCCCTGTGAAAATTTACAATCTCCAAGTCCCAGTGTCTCCCTTAACCTAACTCCCATCCCTCCTAATTCATTTGCATTACTGAAGAGGGTATTTGATACTTAATATACTTTAATTACAGCTATAGTCTTAATGGGAGCCTGGGGTCCCAGACCCTTCAAGTCACTTTGCATTACCACAGAAGGTATTTCGGGCTGTTAAAGTGCACGTTCCTTTCCTTGCCTTTCAGCTTCCTTCTCATTTCTATAGTTATTTATGGTTGTTAATATACTCATTTACAACTATGTTCTTGTTGGTTTTTCCCTTTTGTGTCCACTCTTGTGCATTTTGCAATGCAAAGGAGAGTAGTGAAACTGTTCAGGTGATTTCTTACTTTAGATTCCATCCCCTTCTATTTTCTGTACATTGCCTGGCATGGTATTTTGATTATTAGGTGCTAGCTAGTTCCAGGAGTGGTCCTATCTATGTGTCCAGTTTCCCACCCCTTTCTGTCTTTGGATTTACCATAGAAATTCTAGGAACTGTTGATGTGCTCATTTGCAGTGTGGTCCTTTTTTGTTTTCTGTACAAGCATCTCATTCCCTTGTATTTCTTTTGTATTGTAGCAGAGGTACATGAAACTGTTAAAGTGCTTGCTTAAAACTGCAGTCCATTCTGTGTGTCTAGTGGAACTGTGAAAAAGAGCTTAATTGTACTTGTGGTTCCTTCTGCTAGAAGAGTTTCAATGCTTTCCTACTCTGCATTACAACAGAGGCTACTCGGGGCTGTTAAGCACTTCCTTGCCTCGGTGGCCCTTAATATTGCTGTAGTTTCACTGGCCTAATTTTGACTCTTTGCATTAAAACAGAGGCTTCTTGGAGCTGTTAAG
>NW_004567120.1:1115271-1141760 GCF_000260355.1 Condylura cristata | reverse complement strand
TTGCCTCTGTGGCCCCTAATATTGCTGTAGTTTCATGGGCCTAATTTTGACCCTTTGCATTAAAACAGAGGCTGCTTGGGACTGTTAAGTGCTTCTTTGCCTCTGTGGCTCCAAATATTACTGTAGTTTCACAGGCCTTATTTAGACCCTTTGCATTAAAGCAGAGGCTACATGGGACTGTTAAAGTGTTCCATTGCCACTGTGATCCCATTACTTCAGTTTCACAGGCCTAATTTAGAACCTTTGCAATGCACAAGAAGATATTTGGGCTGTTAAATGTTTCTTTGCTGCTGTGGCCCCTAATATCATTAGTTCCATGGGCCTTATTTAGACCCTTTGCATCAAAGCAGAGGCTACTTGGGACTGTTAAGTGCTTTATTCCTGCTGTGGTCCCTAATATTACTAGTTTCACAGGCCTTATTTAGACCCTTTGCATTGAAGCAGAGGTTATTTTGGGCTTTTAAGTGCTTCATTGCTGCTGTGGTCCCTAATATCACTTCATTTTATAGGCCTTATTTAGATCCTTTGCATTAAAGCAGAGGCTACTTGGGACTGTTAAGTGCTTCATTGCCACCCTGTTACTTCAGTTTCACGGACCTTATTTAGAGCCTTTGCAATGCAAAAGAAGATACTTGGGCTGTTAAGTGCTTTTTTGTTTCTGTAGTGCCTAACATTACTGCAGTTTCACAGGCCTTATTTAGAACCTTTGCATCAAAGCAGAGGCTACTTGGGACTGTTAAGTGCTTTATTCCTGCGGTGGTCCCTAATATTATTAGTTTCAAAGGCCTTATTTAGACCCTTTTCATTAGAGCAGAGGTCATTTGGGGCTGTTAAGTGCTTCATTGCTGCTGTGGTCCCTAATATTACTTCATTTGCAGGCCTTATTTAGATCCTTTGCATTAAAGCAGAGGCTACTTGGGACTGTTAAGTGCTTTATTCCTGTGGTGGTCCCTAATATTATTAGTTTCAAAGGCCTTATTTAGACCCTTTTCATTAGAGCAGAGGTTATTTGGGGCTGTTCAGTGCTTCATTGCTGCTGTGGCCCCTAATATTCATTTTACAGGCCTTATTTAGACCCTTTACATTAAAGGAGAGGCTACTTGGGACTGTAAAGTGCTTCATTGCCACCGTGGTCCCTATTACTTCAGTTTCATGGACCTTATTTAGAACCTTTGCAATGCAAAAGGAGATACTTGGGCTGTTAAGTGCTTCTTTGTTTCTGTAGTGCCTAACATTACTGTAGTTTCACAGGCCTTATTTAGACCCTTTGCATCAAAGCAGAGGCTACTTGGGACTGTTAAGTGCCTCATTGCCACCATGGTCCCTATTACTTCAGTTTCACAGGCTTTATTTAGAACCTTTGCAATGCAAAAGAAGATACTTGGGCTGTTAAATGCTTCTTTGTTGCTGTGGCCCCTAATATCATTAAGTTCACAGGCCTTATTTAGAACCTTTGCATTAGAGCAGTGGCTACTTGGTTCTGTTCAGGTGCTTCATTGCCTCTGTGGTCCCGGTTACTTCTGTTCACAGGCCTTATTTAGAGCCTTTACATCAAAGCAGAGGCTACTTGGGACTGTCAAGTTCTTTATTGCTGCTGTGGTCCCTAATGTTATAAGTTTCACAGGCCTTATTTAGAACCTTTGAAGCACAAAAGAAGATACTGGGGCTGTTAAGTCCTTCATTGTCACTGTGACTACAGTTTCACAGGCCTTACTTAGACCCTTTGCATTAAGGCAGAGGCTACTTGGGACTGTTAAAGTGCTTCATTGCTGCTGTGGTCCCTAACGTTATACAGTTTCACAGGCCTTATTTAGAAACTTTGCAACACAAAAGAAGATACTGAGTCTGTTAAGTGCTTCATTGTCACTGTGGTCCCTGTTACAACAGTTTTGCAGCCCTTATTTAGACCCTTTGCATTAAAGCAGAGGTTATTTGGGACTGTTAAGTGCTTCATTGAAGCAGAGGTTATTTGGGACTGTTAAGTGCTTCATTGCCACCATGGTCCCTAATATTACTTTATTTACAGGCCTTACTTAGGCCCTTTGCATTAAAGCAGAGATTATTTGGGACTGTTAAAGTGCTTCATTGCTGCTGTGGTCCCTAATGTTATACAGTTTCACAGGCCTTATTTAGAAACTTTGCAACACAAAAGAAGATACTGGGACTGTTAAGTGCTTCTTTGTCACTGTGGTCCCTGCTAAACAACAGCTTTGCAGCCCTTATTTAGACCCTTTGCATTAAAGCAGAGGTTATTTGGGACTGTTAAGTGCTTCATTGCCACCATGGTCTCTAATATTACTTTATTTACAGGACTTACTTAGGCCCTTTGCATTAAAGCAGAGGTTATTTGGGACTGTTAAGTGCTTCATTGCCACCATGGTCTCTAATATTACTTTATTTACAGGCCTTACTTAGACCCTTTGCATTAAAGCAGAGGATATTTGGGACTGTTAATGTGCTTCATTGCTGCTGTGGTCCCTGATGTTATAGTGTCACAGGCCTTATTTAGAACCTTTACAACACAAAAGAAGATACTTGGGACTGTTCAAGTGCTTCATTGCTGCTGTGGTCCCTGTTACTTCCGTTTACAGGCCTTGTTTAGACCTTTGCATTAAAGCAGAGGTTATTTGGGACTGTTAAGTGCTTCATTGCTCCTGTGCTCCCTGTTACTACAGTTTCATAGGCCTATTTAGACCCTTTACATTAAAGTAGAGTCTACTTGGGACTGTTAAAGTGCTTTATTGCTGCCATGGTTCTTAATGTTAGTAGCTTCACAGACCTTATTTAAAACCTTTGCAACACAAAGGAGGTATTCAAATTCATAATTGCAGCTGTGGCCTCTTGATAATATAATATGCCATACTCTCCTACTTTGGTATTAGTGCAGAGGGTACTTGGTGCTGTTAAAAGTACTTAATTGCCGCTGTGGTCCCTCTGTTAGTGTAGTTTCACGTCCCCTCCTCCTTTGCATCACGGTTGATCGGACTTGGGACTGTCACTTTACTTAATTGCACCTGGTATCTCTTCCTTCCTTTTACTCCCTCTGCGTTGTTGCAGAAGTTATTTGGGACTGTTAAAGTGCTTAGATAGTGCCCTGGCTCCTTTCGTTCCTCAGTTTCCTCCTCCTCCCTCTTCATGGTAGCAGAGGGTGCTTGGGATTGTTGGCTTGCTCAGTTGTAGCTGTGGCCCCTTATGTTTTTCTTTCCCCATCTTTGCCTACTTCCTTTGCATTGCTGCAGAGGTTACTTGGGACTGTTACTGTTCTAACGGCAGTTTGTTCCCTTTCCTAGTGTGGTTTCCTATCCCCTCCTGCACCCTGTGCATTGAAATAGGGCAGTGAGTGAGAAGGCCCTGACCTTGGCACTGTTAATGTTCACAGTTGCATCGTCCCTCTTGCTGTGCTGTAAACGAACACCTCACTCGTCCTCCTTGTATTCACCTATGGACCCACTTTGTGTAAGACTTCTGTATTACATGGTAACTGACCAGAGTATTGCAGACCAAGTCCCTTGTACCCTTGATTTGGTACAGCAAGGTGCATTATGTTACTTTTTTCTGGGACTATTTAGGTGCAAAATACCAATGTTCATGAGTCCTTGATTTAAACAAATATCCCATCCTAATATAACTAATATAGCAAGTGATATAATAAGACCCCCTTATCTAGGGGGTCTTAAGGTGCTCGTGCCTTCCTGATAAGCTGATGTCCTGACTTCTTACTGTAAGAGCAGGTGGCACTGAGCACAAGACTTCTTCTTGACCAGTTAACGTATAAAATTGTGCTGGGGTCCCATTCCATCATTTCTCCTTTGCATCGTGGATGCTGAACCAAACTAAGGCTGCTTCTCCTGTGGTGTAAATGTGTATTATTATAGTAGCCTGTGCTCCCGTATGTTAAAGTAGGACCCTGTTTCCTTGCCTTATTTACACTGTGACAGGGGCTTCTGGCTAGCCAATATCCACTCAGAATGTTTGTTCAGACTGACATTTGCTCTTGTACCCATACACTGGGTAAGGACCCTCCCCATTCCTCTGACATTTCAGTCTGCTACTCAAAACCTTACACAAAATGCAGCTCATGTGCACAATCTTAGTTGCCTGATATACATTTTCAGTTGAATTAACTGAGTCCATGGCACCTTTACACCCTCTTTGCTTTACTGCAAGGGGTAATAGCCACTTAAGGTTCCTTTTCCAAACTGTTAGTGTACATACAAAAATTACACTAGTGTTCTTCCCCTTCACATGTCCTTTGAAGGACTGCAGGGTGGTTGACCCATAAGGTCCTATTACTTGGACTGCCAGTATGTGTGAAGGTATTTGTCTGGGTTCCTGTGCACTAATCAAAGATAACTCTTCTCCCCACTCCCTTTGTGACAACCAAGGAGTATCCCCTCCCCAAAATGGTTGCACTGGACAGTCAAGATGCACAAAGGCAAGTGCCCAGAGCCATGCATCTTGGAGCTAAATGAACACAATGCACATGGCTCACCCCACTGGAATCAGATCAACCCCCCCTTTTGCAGTACAGCGGGGTGCTGACCACAGGCCTCTCTTGGCCTGTTGCTGTTTGTGCTGTTGTATATGAATTCCTGTGCACTGGACAAGCCCACCCCTCATCCCCCCTTCCCCTCCCACTGCCCCCTCCCCAAAATGGTTGCACTGGACACTGGACAGTCAAGATGCACAATGGCAAGTGCCCACAGCCATGCAACCTGGAGATTACTATGCATAATTACACGTTTAAATCTATTTAAATAAGATCTTATCCTTTTAGTTCTTTATAGTTAACATGGGGGCTGACCATTATGGCCTCTTCATAGCTTGTTCATATGAGTAGTTATTTTTCATATGCCTGGACTTTGGTAAGGACTTCCTTCTCTTCAATTTTGTTTTAGCTAGGAGTACCCATGACTTTAAGATTGTTATATTTGCACACGGAATATAGTTCTAGTTGAGTACATGGGACATTATTATACATAAAGGCCACTCTTGCCCCTTTGAATTATAGCAGGCCTGCTCTCCCATTCATCTTGTCCTGCCAGTGTACAGAACTGCATTTGTCTGATTCCTTAGGCCCCTTCCCATGACCATTGGAATTCATATGCTTTCTAGTAGGTGCCCACTGCTAACACCTGAACACAAAGACACTTAATGTGTACAATTGGAGTTTTCTACAACCTGTCACTTGCCAGGACTGTTGTACCTCCTTTGTTCTGCTGTGGAGGCAACCATTACCCACCCATCCTCCAGCCCCAACTGCCTTTGGAGTGGACCACTAACCTGCATTATTGGAATTGCCTTCATCAATCATAGACAAAATCATACCTCTCAGCTTTCCTTGTGGACTGGTAGTATGTGTAGTTGCAGTGTTCACTACTCAGTATTTTTTCACTTGGAAAGTTCATGTTCACAAAATGCAGTTTTTCAAAGCATGTCTTATCCCAGAACCCTTGTACCTTCTGCTTTAGAGCAAGGCAATGCTGTTGACCTAATACACTTTCTTTTGTAATTAATTATGCATAATTGCATTTGTCCATCTATTCTGCTGGACTGGGATTGCATCCCTTTTTACCCCCTTTGCTTCAAGGCCATGTTAATGATGAATGAATTCTTCTCCTGAGAATACTAGTGTGCATAATTGTATTTGTAGATCAGTACTGTCAGAAAAGCCATTGGCTTATTGCTGAGGAGTGCTACCATCGCCTCAGCTTTTGGACAATTAATATGCACTAATAACAATGATCAAAATATTGATCATTAGAAAAGACCCTTTTACCTTTCATATACCTTTCATCAGGGAGTGCAGACTGAGGCCCCTTTCTCACTATTGATGTGAATATTTATAGTTCTCTCTTTCCTGTCCTGTTAGAGGAGTACACTTACACTCCCTTGCATTACTACTGCAGCGGCTGCAGACCATACACATTTTCTCCTGGGACTGTAAATGGACAGAAAGGCAGTTTTCCCAAACACTTCCAGCCCTAATTTCCCGTGGCATATACAAGTAAAAACATCATACTATGCCATGAATTTGTCCACCATCTGCCCACACTCCTGTTCCTTTTGTATTGCTCCACTGTATAAAATTCCACGTAGTCATGCTCTACCTCCTTCCCCTCCCCCACCCCTCACCTGTCCTTGAATCCTGATGAACTACTTCAAGTGTTCGTTATTTTCAACTATTAAATAAGACTGCTCCCTCAATCCTCCCCTCGCCCCTGGCCTGCCCCTTTATTGCTGGGGAATGTTTAGTGGGAATGTTTTACCCCTTCCTCTTGGGTAAAAAAAGTTAACAATCTCAGATGTCATTGGTTTACCCACTTTGCATTGTTACAGTGCTTCAGCTGCACGTTCCTTTATCCTGCCAATCTGATAAGGAGCTCCACTTCCTTCTTTGCTTTGTAGTGCTGATTATCCAAAGCCCCCTGTGTTTTTAACTAGCACAGTAATGTTGTCCCAATTTTGAGCCCATCAACCCAAGATGTCCATGTTGTATTTGTGCAGTATTGACTACTGAAAGCAGGTCGAAACTCAGTGGATGGACCGCAATTCCTTTTCCTGCATTTCTTAATGATTCCAATACCAATTGTCACATCCTGGGGACAGGGACCATCCTTGCCCACCTCTGTTACCACTTTACTGGGCAAAATGCTTGAAATAAGCCAGGCCCACAGAGTGGGGTTGCTGTCTTTATTTTCGATGTTCAATATGTATCACTATCCATTGAAAATTGTCTCCCTAGGAAAGAAAAGGTTAGCATTGTCTCTATGTTCTTTCCTGAGCAGATGGCCTGGCTGCAAATCTCTCATCTTAAATATTGCCATTGTTAAATGCCAGTTGCCAGGAGGCAACCAAAAGTTGTTGTTAGTTTTTTATTTTCTAAAGAAAGGTGTGTGGAATGGAAGGTGTAGTTGATAACCTGGTCATTAAATATTTGAAGTCTAAAAATTCATTTGTATCATGTACCTAATGACCAGTGTCTCTCATTTTACTAAGGGTGGTGGGTCTGTGGATAGACCACTGTGACTCTTGCTGTTTTATTATTACTAAAGTTGATGAGTTCTCAAGTGAAACTCTTAAAGACCAGAACCTTTGGTGGGCTCTACCACCATTCATTTTTAGGAAAACTATGGAGACTTTATAGTCCTTAAATTTGTTCATCTGGAGCACCAACCAGTCCAGTCCCTATTTACTTCAACAAGATTATTGTAAGACAATTTAATGAGAGAATGAATATATGCTGAGATGCTTTTGAAAACCATAGGTCACCTTTTATGATTAATCTGTTACATAAAATGCACCCTGTTTTAATTATTTTAATTTAAAGTAGCCCATAGCACCACACTCAGATGAGGATTTAGAACTGATGGGACCAGTTTTCTGTGTTCTATTAAAAGAAAGAAGCCAAGATTCATCATTTTTGGGGGGTATAAACTTTAGCAGTGAGTTGATGCCTGAGAAAGTGGATAACATGCCAGCCTCTGGTATACAAGCTGTTTGGTAGCGGAGAAAATTTAGTAAGGAACTGCTGAAACAAATCACTAGTTTCAGTGTGGCAGTTCTTTGTGATCACTGAAAAAGGATACTATTCCTCTGAGAAGGATGTCAAAAGATCGGCTCAGCTCAGGGTGCAGTTTGCACTAGCTCCTTGGACAGCTGTAAGAAGAGTCTCTGGCTCTTTAGAATACTGTAAGTACTATTTTGTAGCTTCTAAGCAATCTTCTCCCTGTTCTGTTGTCTTTCTTTATGATGCTACTCATAGAAAAGTCATGGAGTCCAATCAGTCTCCATTCCTGTCCCCACCTCATCTGCAGTTTCTACCTCCATCACCACATGCGCTGACCAGCAGGATTCTAGACTATATATTGTGTATCCAGCCCTATGCTAGGTTACACTGAAGTGAGGGGTAGAAATTATGTTATACTGCAAGATCTCTTGTCCTGGAGATGATTGTATTAAGGCACTAATTAAGCACATTTGAAGTAAATTTAGGAAATGATAATCAAGTGCTGTCTTGTATGAACTTTAAGTTGCAGGGCTTTACAAAGTGGGCCCACGAGGGTTTGAAGTGGATAGTACAGAAGAGAAGATTTCATTCTTCTCTTTGATTCATGACATGACTGATAACCGTAAGCTTCTGGACAGTCCAGTGGGTTTATCATAATGTCATTTGTACCTCTTTTGGAGGCATGGAAAATGATGAATGAGATAAGAATTGGCCATTGGATTTGGCTATATGCCAAGGCTGACTGTTGACTATAAAAATCTCATAAACTTGAGGTTTTCAAGGTTCATGGGTTGGGGATATAAATCCAACACATTGTTTCTTTGTATCTTTTTATTCTATCTCTGCCTAAGAACAGATGAAAGCAGTGATGCCATTTTAGTTTGAGATGTTTATGAAATGTTTGGCAAGAAGGCAAATGGGCAAATGTTTTATAAGAATACCTTGACCTTTGCCTACTTTATGATGTATTTTCTATACCTTCTTCCCCTTCTTCTTTTCAATGAGTACTTGGGTAAACCAAAGCAGCTTAGCCATTCTGATGTGTTCTTATAATACTAACACAAAGGTCCAGCTGAAAAGAATATTAATATCAAATTTGAAACATTTTTTTTGTGCACATGCATCTAAGCGGGAACAAGAACCAAATACATGAGCTGGGCTTCTCTTACTGCTCATTTTACTTCATATCCCTATTTTCTCACAGTATGCCTCACCCCCTACCTCTGCCAATGTGTTACAGATATTTGTCTGATGGGGCATAATGTATCAATACAAATAGTCCTGAGCCTTATTGAAAACATGGTCTGTACCATAAGTACAGACAAAACTGAAGTAACTTGTCAGGATAAAATACCCTTTAAAGCAGCAAAGTTGTTTTGAGATCCTAAAGACTATGTGTTTTGAGGAATACTGATTAAAGAAAGTTACTTGAAATGTAACATAGTATAATTGGAAGTTATCTTTGTCGGAAACATGTTCTACATGATAATATGTAGGACTTTGGGATCTAGGAGAAGATATCCACAACCTCCCAGGGTTCTTACACCCCAATTTGAGAAACACTGGTCTACATTTATGAAATCTTTTACTTATATTAATCAACTTAGAGCTATAACTATTTATTGGAATTTGTTTTAAAGGGGTGAAGTCTGATCCGGGTTTGTACTCGTTCTCAAGAAGAAGGACGGGCCAGCATCAGGCGGGTTGAAAGCCTGCGCTAGACAGCATCCCAAGGTAAGTTTTTTTTTTTTTTTTAAAGATTTATTTGTTTATACAGAACTGGGGTACAGGCCAGAGATGCGGAGGGTGGGAGGAGCCACCAGAGACAGAGTGGGGAGCAGAACAGGCAGACTGTCAAAGTACACTGCTGAGGGGAGCAGCGGGCGGGGCGGGCCAGGAGAGATCTGCCATGCCATGTGGTCACCTCCGGGGCAGGCGGGGACCAAACTCATGCAGAAATGGCTTAAGCTTCTTAGTGCTGCACTTTAACCCTCTGCGCCACCAGGGAGGGGCCACAAGGTAAGTTTTACAGTATTTCTGGACTTTGTATTTCAAGTCATTGCTTAAAATAAACTCTAGCAGTTGTAAAAAGGGAAACTCTGGAGATGTTAGCATCTTCAAAATTGAGATGATCTTTATGTTACTGGTATAAATAGCAATACCAAAGACATGATTCCTGTCAGGGGATTTGCTCTCATAGAGGATGCAGAAATATCAGGCATTATGGTGCTTGGTAGGTCGATGAGTACCATAAAAACTTTGGGAAACTTTTTGGGGGTGTGAATGAAGAGGAGTGGAGAGACACTCTTAGTGAGCAAAGTGGTGGCATGTGGGAAATGGAGGGCGTTCCAGGAAGCGGCTTCCCCAGCCAGCTCCGGGCATATAGACTGAGGTCTTGGAGGCACTGTAGAGCTCTTGTTCTTTGCTGGTGCATTTTAATGAAGCACATGTTCTCTTAGATGGAGTGAATCACTTTTTTTTTATCGGTTTTTGGGCAGGAGTGAGATGTTAGCAAAATTATGAAAAAGTTCTGAACTGGGAATGAGAACACTTAACCATTGGTCCTGGTTCTCACCTTGCTTCAAAGCTCGACTTCATTATCTAGGGACTGCAGATGACAGGGACTTGAATACTCCAGCCTCAGAAAATGACATCCGATTGTTTGGAAAGATTTCAAGGGCTCTAAAAAGAACACTTTTGGGGATATTTTTCTGAATTATTGTTATTTCTTTTTTTTTTTTAAGATTTATTTATTTATTCATACAGAACTGCGGTACAGGCCAGAGGGATGCGGAGGGTGAGAGGACCCACCAGAGACAGAGTGGGGAGCAGAACAGGCAGATCTACGAAGTACACTGCTGAGGGGAGCAGCGGGCGGGCCAGGAGAGGTCTACCACACCATGTGGTCGCCTCCGGGGCAGGCGGGAATTGAACTCATGCGGAAGTGGCTTTAGCTTCTCAGTGCTGTGCTTTAACCCGCTCGCCACCAGGGAGGGCCTGTTACTTCTTTTTTGACTTTTCCTCCTTACAGAATCTTAATATATAACATGGAGGGAAGTTCTCTGACCCCAGTTTTTGTGTATCTTTCCCTTTATTCTTTAGCTCTTCTACTTATCTGCTGTATACCAGTCTCAAGCCTTCTGATGTCTCAGGGTTGTGGCTGAATCAACCCTTGTGGTTCTTATTAGATTTTAAGACACTTTCAGTAATAACCATCAGGAAACTTTGAGAGAGACATGGTTTATTACTTAAACTGGGGTTTTGGATCAAAGGTGGGGGCCAATGATTTCGTGCAAAAGCATGGGGAGAGAATGAACAAGCCACAAGCTGCCCAAATGGTCCAAGTTCAAAATCCACCAAAATCTCTAAAAGGAGCTTGGGTGAGGGTACAGCATGATGATCTAATCCTTTAACTGGCAGTAGGTTTATGCATAATAGCCACCTTTGAAGATAGCGCTTTGGCAACCAAAAAAAAAAAGCACTTAAATCAGGCAAGTGCTTTATAAAAAGGAGAAAACTCAACTCTCAGGGCTTATACTTTACTGCCTTTCTATAATTTACCAACATACTTCTTTAACTACCCCACTAAATCATATAATATCACGGTGGCTATGATTAAACACTCATAATAGCTTTTCAGTGTATCTGAACCCTGGCTATTCAGTGTATACCTGGATGGGAATTTGTGACTTGAAGTAAAGAATTTAAAGTTGATCCATGGTGGCTGTTAAAATATTTTATTTGTGAAAGCAACCTGGGAAATTTTTTTTTTTTTGCTACTATAAAGAGAAGAACTGATACCTGAACTGAGTAGTTTCCCCACACCTTGTAAACTTGAATTGCAAAGAGTACTGATATGTATGGTTAAAGCAGCTAAAATCTTCCTCTGCCTCAAGTCTTACAGACTGGATTGGAGGACGCCTTAATTTTTTCACTACCACATTTTGGGATGTAGACAAGTAGCATGTAACATAGGTGTTTTTCAAAATATAACTCAAGTTGGAGCTCAGGTATCTGAGACTAAGCTGACTAGGTGAGTCTGACAAGTTAAACTTAATGACTCTATGCAATTATGTATCAGTTGTAAGGGTGTCACTGAATTGACTATGGTTTTGTTGGTGATTTAGCCTTAACTTGACTGCTCTTTCTTGAACTCTCAAATTAGAGCACTGCCTCAGGCTGTTCAGCTCCTTGTGCATCTTATACAAATGAATTTGATAAAGAGTTCTTATTTGCTTGATCTTAATAGCCAGTTTCTACACTTTCCCCCTCATTTTCAGATTAAATTACCCATACAGCCATATAAACTTTTCCTTGGGTATGAATTTCTTTATCCAGTTTTTTTTTTTTTTAAAACTGAGAGCTTAAATAATTGGAGGTGAAAAGAGAAGGGAAATTCATGTTCCCTATGTAAGGTAGGGAAGAGCCATTCTGTGACTCCCAAGTAAATCTGCCAAAGTACATGTTTACCACCTGAGTAGATTCATTTTTTGGCAGTATCCAAGTGTGAAATTCACCATTTTAAATTTGTTCAACTGGTGTGCTGATTTAAACAAGTGTTCTTATTAATATGATTGTCACATGCATTGTATATGGTTTTGTAATCTAAAACAGCATAACTGGATTGGGCATGATTTTAGTATTTTAGAGTAGATATTAGTTTGAGATACTCCTTCTGAAATCTGTGTAACAATTTTTTTTTAAAGATTTATTTATTTATACATACAGAACTGGGGTACAGGCCAAAGGCACAAGAGTGGTGAGAGGCATCACCAGAGACAGAGTGGGAAGCAGAACAGGCAGATGGAGCAGCAAAGTGCACTGCTGAGGGGAGCAGTGGGCTGGTCAGGAGAGGTCTGCCACGCCATGTATGTCACCTCCGGGGCAGGCGGGGATCGAACTCATGCTGCAGTGGCTTTAGCTTCTTAGTGCTGTGCTTTAACCCGATGTGCCACCAGGGAGGGCCCTGTGTAACAATTTTAAGAGTAGGAAGCTTTTCTACTTTTCCTTTTTTTCACTCAACATTTTGTTATGAACATTTTCAGAAATGTTGAAAGATTTGTTCATTGAATACCCACATACCAGTTAGGTTTTACATTTAATATTTTGCTGTATTTGATTAAACTTTCCTTCAAACAAGAATTTCCCATGAACCCTTTAAGTCTTTGTTGTCACATGCTTGCTATATTAATGTACTTAGCCAAATATTGCTTTTTAAAAGCAGTGTTTTTAAAAAACTGCCACAGAATCTTATCATTATTGGAATGCTCTTTGGCACAAAACACTTTTATATATTGCTCGCCACTGTTCTTTTCTCTAAGCTCCAGTTAACAGAACTAGTTTGCTGCCAATCTGGCAACGCAGTTCCATTATGAGGAAGTTATATAGGGCTGATCCGATTATCTTTATGGTGAAATATAAATATGGTAAAATGTGAAGATACCTCCTATATCTCTGAGAATCTTTGCACAGGCTTCAGAGTTGAAAGACCTATGGGTTAAGATGTAGGTTTAAGTGCCACTTGGCCACCTTCTCGTTGTATAACGTCCAGGGAGGCTCACCTGGATTTTCAGGTTCTTTCTCTGTATATTGAAAATGTTGGATTTCATGATTATTAATATCTCTTCTAGCTGTGTTGCTTGTGTGATTTGTGTAATTTCGAAGTATTCAAGCCAGTTGACTGGCTGGCTATACTTGCTTATTATGTTACTTTGACATTTTGTTGGACTAAGAGATAACAGATTAAGAATCTCAAAATTCTCCTTGGTGGTTGAAGTGTGTGGTGACATGCACCTGAGAAGCTGTGAACTATGCCTCTGAGTCAAATATAGCATTGTAAAATGATGTCACCTTGATTTAAAGATTAAAAAGAAAATCTCAAAATTCTTGTTAATGAATATTGATTCCTAGTGAAAGGTATTACTCTATACCAGTTCCAAAAGGTAGCACTTTCTTTCACCTGAGAATCTTTTTAAGGGAAAGAATGCTCCATAAGTATGTCATCATTATAATAATGAACAAAAAATAGAGAACTTTGATGCTAAAGCAGCCGTACTCTATAAACAAGATCAAAAGATATGATTACAAAGAATAGTTTCCTTTCCAATACTTTACCTAAACAGCCAGAAATGAATTTGAGCTTGGATCTGTTAAATTTTTTGTGTGTGTAAACACACTTGCACATGACATATTTGTTTACCATAATTAGTGGGGATTTTAGGAAGGAGCATAAATAAGGATTGAGAATAATGTTGCCAGGAGATTGTGAAACTTTTCTGCTTATTTTGAGAATATCATAGAGTATCTTTGGACTTTACTGGACATCCTATATAGAGAATAGAGTTGAATAAGTGATGGTTCAAATACTGTTGCTGTAACTTGCTTGGTATTGACATAAAGGTTCTTATAAAGTGGTAATCCTTGATCAGGGATTTGGAAGCCATATCTGGTGCTCACCTCACCTCACCTCACCTCATTTTATAAGTGCTTTTGAGATCTCAAACCTGGCTTAGATCTGTTTCAGTGAGCTCCTATCCTACAGTAAAGGCAGCTACCCAGTTACTAAAAATGCTCAAGTCCATTGCCCCTGTGGGCAGTAGCAGCAGTTACTCTGTTATCACATCTTGAAGCATTTCAGCAACAGATGACCTTTAGGCCATAAATTTAATCAGCGCTTATGGTGGCCATTGGTTTGTTTCTTATTTCCATTTACTTCATTTTCTAAGCTTGACTAATCCTCCTTTCTAAGCTTGACTAATCCTCCTGTGATACTGTCAGCACTCGCCAAACAGGGAGACTGAACAGGTTAGGGAGGAGAGATAGGAGACACTTATACCTAATGCTTCAGGTTAATGCTTCCTAGCTTTTTATCTTGAGTTTTTCTCAGTAATTTTGGTATCTTACTGAACTGTCTTTCTTCTCAAGGACATTCTCAAGTGAGGACTGCAAACAGCTCTATGAATGTCCCACATTTAGCAGATCTTTCATTTTGAAAATCTGGATAATCGCCAGTTAATCTAAGAGGATGACTTGCAGTCCACCTGCAGAAAAAAGGTAGCTTGTGGAGCTTGTTTTTGGGGGGATTTCACTTTCTCCAGATCTTCCTTTAACACAGAACATGAACTATGTTTTTTTGTTTTGTTTTGTTTTGTTTTAGTTTCCATAGATTGTAACTTTTCCACAACGAGTTTGGCCTTTTATTTCCCCTTCAGAGGTAAACCCCAGAGAAGGCTATAAGGGCAAGGCTTGATCCCCATTTCACAACTGAAGAAGGAGAGATGCAAAGCAATAGCTAGTTATAGCTAGTTAGCAGAAGGGAGAGAACAAACCTCTGCCTTCTGATTGGAAAACCTTGAAATTAGTACCATCTTTGGCTGACTGATATTAAGTCTGAGGATTTGCTGATGAATAGGACCAACCTGATCTCTGGTCATGGTCCCGTTTGGGCAGGTCTGCTTTCATTGCCACAGTCATTGTTTTAAGAAGTTGAGGGTTTGTTAATTTGAAAAACAGCTTGCTAAAAGGTAGCAACAAACTCCAGGGTGTTTGTAAGCTATTTATTGACTGTCACATACCTTGCCTTTCTTTTTGAAAAGATTTATGTCTTGTTTTTCTTTATGCAGAGATTTGTTTACCTGTGGTAATGACTGGGGTTTTATAAGCCTGTAACTATTCTTGAGTTCTCATAATATTCTGGGACTTTGGGACTTCGTTATATAAATTGCTCAACATATGTACCATTTAATCTGAGTAGAAAACAATTCTACTGACTTTGGCTACAGCATCTTACCATGTAACCTACAAGATTACATGATGTAATCGTACAAATTAAAAGAGGGGAATGCTACACAACTAGGTTCTACACAGTCCTAAATCGCCACCCCTCAATCGTTCTGTAGCAATGAGTAGATATAGTTTAATCCAGCCACTAGTTGCCCACTGGAACAGACTTTGCAAGTGTACTGCATGTCAGTAATTTATTTTTCTTTTATCTCTTTCCAGATCTCTCTCAGAAGAATAGGCTTGTTGCTTTACAGTGTTAGTGACCTAGTCCCTTTGACGGTCCCTTGGTGGAGATGGGGCATGAGGATCCTCCAGGGGAAAAGCTCACTATCACTGGGCAACAATCCTAATCCAGGAGAGGAGGTTCTACCAAGATTCTTCCTGGGCCAGGTGGGTAGATGAAAATTCAAGACAATTACCACAAATCAGGGATGGGAATGTAGTCCCTAAAAGCATCATTGGTCTTCAACAAAGGAAGGGAGGGTCAGAGGGGGCTCAAAACAGGGGAGAGAAGAACACAAAGGAATAAATATGGTGATGCTTCATGGGTGATATGGTAGTGGCAGAATTATGGGGAATACAATGCTGTAATAATGAAAGAGCCCTTAATCCTGATGTTGTTCTCCAGTAGGTATTGTACATAGCTTTCCACCGAGATTGCTTTCATCATCAGTTGTGTCTGTGCTTTCTTTTAGGAGAGCATGCACATTGCCACCTTTGTGTTACTGGTTCTTGGGCAGATCATCAATCTGGAGCCTCTGGTCTGCAAAGTCTCCCTTGTGGTCCTTGTAGAACTTTGCCAGTCATTTACTTACTTCAAGATGCTTTGGGATGTCCTTGGGATAAAATACAGCAAATTGCTTGGGAAGACAGATGCCTCTCTTTAAGCCATGATGGAAGCTTCACAACTATGATTGGGAACCTGACCAGGCACAAAGTTATATTGCACCAGGCAAGAGCTAAAGAAACAGGACCCGGCATGCCCTAGGTCAGTAATGAGAAGGCTGATGGGGGATTGCAGGTTGGGAGGTGGAGGTGTAGTGTAGTAAGTCCAGCTTTGTACAGATTAGTAATGAACTAAATGAACAAGTTTATGATTGTTTCTAGTGATTCACCAAATGTTATTAGATAAGACATTTCCTATTGATGCCAGTTTCTTATTTTGTTGAATGATGAAATTGTTTTAGTTTTATCTCTAAGGACCTAACAGCTTAAATGCATGCATTTCTAACCCCTCTAGAGACAGTTTCTATAGCTCACTAGTTTGAATCTTCCCGTTAAAATGTGTCGAGTAATCTCTTAATATTTCTTTATGGCATTTACATGGCTTATCTCTCTTTCTCGCTCTTTTTTTCTTGTAGCTCTTGATTGTTTCCTTCATACCTACCAAATCATTAATCCTGCTCAAAGGCAGGGCAGAGAGTATGAAATTTGAACACACCAAAAGAAGATCAACACGCATGGCACACTGATGCTTTAAAATAGCAGCATGAAGTAAGTAGGTGGTGGTATAATCTTGTGAGGGTCACTTCACAGCTGATAACTGTGTATGTGGGGTGGCGTCTGGGGTCTAACATGCAGGGTAGCTTAGTGTGAGATGGAAGGATGACAGTGATGGTATATTGCCAACTGGGTTCACTGAAGCAACTCATAGACATTACAGGTTGTTTACCAGTTGTATCGTAAAGTAAGTCAGCCTCTCTCAAATTGTTTAGGTACACAGCTGAGAGCCTTTGCTACTATTAGAAGACTAAACAACATATAGAGACCTAAAACAAAATAACTTTTTTTTGGCTGAAAGGGTAGCCCTCTTACTTCCTTGTAAGGCAGTCTATCTGCAATTAACATTTAGTGTTAGAGGAAACTCAGTAACTGAATCTGCCATTATAATTGAGAAGGGTATGAAAATCAAGTCCCTTTTCTAAAGGGACATAGACAATGAGGGGATTGACAAGGTGCTCTGTGAAGACCCTTTATATTCACTCATGTATGGCATCTTGTTCAGTTCTTCCCTTAACAGTTGTACCAGAGGCACATATTAAGAGGCACATATTCTGTGCTTAAATCCTCTACCTCTCATTAGGTGATGAGTGTCTGATTGGACAATTAGAGTGTCTGATTAGAGTTATCTACTTGTGAAGGTTAAATGAAATCATGTGCTTAGTACCACACCTGACATGCAGTAAGTAGATGATAACCCAAGAAGCTTCCTCAGATCATTGACATAGGGACTAATAATACCATCTAGTGGCAAGCAAAGTTGCCAACAAGTTTTGGCTCTGTGTAAAAAGTTTCCAAGATAGCACTTTGTAAGTAGAAGAACAGCTGTGTTGGGTTGGTGTAATTTTCACTATTGGTAGTAACATAAGTAGCACTGGTGTTAGTAATAATTGCTTTTTGTAGGTATTAATGAACTTCTTGGTTTTTTTTTGTTTTCTCTTTGTGATGCTTCTTGTGTCTCTCATGTCCTTTCATTGTACAATAGCTTGTCTCTTTTGCATCTTAACCTCTTCTGCTGAATGTCTGCCTCCGCTTGCTATCACTTTCACTCCTAAGTGTGTACTTCTTTGTCCAAGTCTTCCTTGAATGTCTTGGTCTTTCTTCTCTGTCTAAAGTGTGTCTTAACCCATTTCTCTGGTTCTCTTGCTAGTTTTTTTCCAAGTGTATCTTTGTCTTACTGTCTTTTTTGTTCCTAAGAGTGATCTGTGCCTTGTCTTAAGTGTCTTTCTCGTTTTCTCTTTTTTCCCCATTTTTTGCTCATTCTCTTTGCTTTCCTGTATCTGCCTCTTTCACTCTTCATCCCTTTGTGTCTCTGTGTCTCATGCTGTGTGCTTTTTGCTTTCTTGTTCTGCCTACTTCACTTTTTCTCTTTGTTGCTCTGCTTGTTTGTAACCCCTCCCTTTCTTGTTGGTGTGACGTTTCACTTTCTTCTGGTTCTGGTCTCTCTTCTGTTGTTTTTCTTCCATAGCTAATATTTCTCCGGCATTTCCTTTCTGCCTCTTGGCTATCTTCTTTCCTTTATTCCTGCTTTGTGTGCCTCGTGGCTATCTTCTTTCCTTTATTTCTACTTTGTGTGTCTCAGTGTCTCTGCTCATTGTGAATTTCCATTCTAGTGGTCGTCTGTCTGTTTTCTTGGATCTTCTCTTTCCCTTTCTGCTCACCTTTGAGTGTTTCAGCTACTTCATGAATTTGTGTCTCTCCTTCTTTGTTTCATACAAGCCTCACTCCTTGCATATTTTTTGTGCCTCTGTGTGCGCTTTTGTGTGCTTGTCTGTATTCTTTGTGACAAAGGGGCCCCTAACCCCGCCTCTATAGGTGCAGAGTGCCGGCTACCAAAACAAGTGTTGTGTAACTGATATTGATGCCAGACTGTCCTTCTTGCAAGATGCCCCACGACCAAAAGAAGGCCCAAAGGTCTCAACTGAAAGAAGAGCTAAGATAGTAGCAGACTGGCCCAATAGAAGACAGATGTCTTAAAACTATAGACTTAAGACCTGAAAACTGAAGTGGAAAGATACATGTCCCAAGATAGATGGAAAGCTCAGCTGTGAAGCCTTCCAAAAAAGAACCAAAATGTACAGAAGTTGCTGCTTGTTGGACAGATGACTTGAGTTGGATGCAAACTGTCTTGATTCAGAAGGCTCACAACTCTGAGGCTGAAGGCCTAAAACTGCAGACCCATGGAATGTTTGAAACTTAAGATGTATGCTTAAGACCTGACATTAAACAGCTTTAGCTCGGAGATCTGAGACCCTAGGACGGAATGCCCGAGACACACACAGAAGGCTTTAATTCAGCATCTCTAGATGAACAGAGGCTCATGAGGTGGGAAAGCCCATGACCTGGAATATAGGAAGAATAAAATCTCAAACCAGAAGAAATCCCAAGATCAGAACACTAAACTTCAGCTCTTTTCTGTTGCTGTACTGTTTGCTCTTGGTAGTTTTCTCATTTTCCAGTTCTCATATTTCCAGCCCCCTATTTTTGATATCTTTAGATTTCTCACTATGATTCCTGGACCATCTTAAACATTTTTTACCGCAGTTCTGAGCCACTTATCCACTTTTAAGTGTTCTTTAAACTTGCTTTCTCTTCATCTCCATTCTGTCTAAGAGAGGCATGGGTGCCATATTTCAGTCCTCCCCTTTCCTCAAAAGTTCTAGGCTGATGATCAGAGGAATGGCACCAGGTTGCTGGGGGGCAAAAATACCATGCTCTCTAGAAAAAACTTGAAGAGATGTTCCAGGTCAGTTGGAAGAATCAGATAAGAAATACACAGATGTGCCAGCCTGCTGAGAGGTACCAACTACCACCTTACTTCTTTGAGCTTAGGTGAGCAGGAATCCTGGGCTATAGACTTCTTAGTTATGGTTAAAGTGCATTCAAGGATGCTAGGGCCTGGGAGAGGCCCCGAGGAGATAGCTTGAATTCCCTGCTCATTGTAGTGGTCTAGTAATTTGGCAGATTGGGCCAGCCCATCTCTGGGCTTAATATCTACCTCAAGGCTTAAAGGTAATAGAACTGGGAATATTAGCTGACTTAATCCTTTCATTGAGCTCTTTTCTTCCTCCTCATTCACTGAGTATCATGAGGGAAGATGATTTAAATATTTATAAAAAACATTGTAAAACACAGAAAAAACAAAGCGTTCTTAATAATATATTGGCAGCCATGCATGGCTAACATTTGAAAGTGCGCTGTCAGTTGTAAAGCATTATGGAAAAATGGGGATCATCATTCTTTTCCTCTAAAGGGTCATATGGTCTCTGTTTTATTTTTTTTTTAAACAACACTTTAAAAAGAAAACTTACTCTTAGCTCACAAACCAAACAGATTTGGCCTATGGGCCATGGTTTATCACTCCTGATGTAAATGTCAGTGACTGTGTGCTGAATATTAATTTCCTTCTGTGTGCCTGTCCCTATGCCAAGGCACTAAGGATGTAGTGATTAATCATGATCACATCCAGGTGATCAGAATAAAATTATGCCGTGTGCTTTGTAAACTATAAAGCACTTAAAGACTGAGTACTATGCTCATGATAGAAACTGGGAGTTTGATAAAAGAATAATTCATGTATTTGTGGCCAACTTGTTTCAGCTGCTATGATTTTGAGTAAAATTACAGTATTTCATATAGCAGAAAACATTTAGAAATTACTTTTAAAGGTATTAAATTATTTTGATCACTTATAATATGCCAGATAAACTGCATAAGCACTAAAGATATCAAAATATGAAAGATATCACATTATTGAACTGAACATTTCAGAAAGGAAGTGCAAATTAAAAGTGCTTTGTAAACAAAAGCACTATATATAAATACCAGTGGATTACTGCTTATGAGTCAAAGAATAAATATTAATTGGCTGGTTTGTGCCAGCTATTAGTTTGGGTACTATGAAATCCAAGATAGTACTCCCAAGTAATAAGAGGGACATTTATATCCTCTTCTATTTAGCTGTAAGCAATTCATATTGCTTATTTTAGTCAATCAAGAATTTATCAGTGATATAAAATTATTACTGGTATATTTTCCCAGGAAACAGAGGAAAGCCTAATAAATATGATATGCTTTCTAAGCTATAAAGCACTATATAAAAGCATTAGCTATCTTCCATGTGAATAAAACTTTGTGGAAGGTAAACATTGTTGCTACAAAATTCTCATAAGTGTTTGATCCACTGTGAGAAGTGTATAAATAGTTATATAGTCTGGGTGTTTAAATACTTGTTAAATGAATTAATATCAACTGTGCACTATGTGAAATGGGCACTGAAGAGCACAAATTTTTCATTTTGTTGTGCCTGTAACTGAGAATAAGGTCATATATACCTTATAATTTTATTAACTCTAAAGCACCATATAAACATAATGATTCACTTTCTCATTTGGTGCTGAGTACTAGTACCAAGTACTAAGTACTAGTACCACGAATACCGTGGTATCATAGTTATGATTATACTTGATGAAAAATGTCAGACTTTGAACATTTGTTAACTGTTGAACAGTTTGAAAGGATATGTAAGAGATTAAGTCTCATGAATGCAAGAATGGAAATTAACTATTTCCGGTATATGTGCCAGTCTCCTCTTTAAGGCATGAGAAATATAAATTGTGTCATGGGTAATAGAAGATGATATCTAAAATCAATTTATAAGCTTTATTCTACTATACATATATGTATATGTGTGTGTGTGTGTGTGTATATATATATATATATATATATATACATATATAAACTATCTGCTGAATGTACATTGATTTATTTTACTCTGTTTTATCCCCAGAGATAGCAGCTGGGGCTACAAAAATTTCATTATTATTGAGCCTGCAAGAGGGATCTGTGAGTGCAAATTTACAAAGCCAACTGTTTTGTACAGATATAGGAATTTACTGTTGGCTTAATGAAAGAATAATGATTACTTTCTATGAGGCTCAGAATGTCTCGGGTCCTAGGATATAAAAATAATTTTATCATTATCAGGTGCTCACAGAGGAAATGAGGTTTAAGAGTCAGATTGAAAGTTACTTACCTACTGCTTAAAGCTTATTTGATGACAAAAACATGGGGAAAATGACTTTCTTTAAGGAGTTATACTAAATGCTGAAATTGATGGAGAGAGAAAATCCAGACAAAAAGTCTCCTTGCTCCCTGGCCTGACAGAAGAGATGGGCAATTAAAAATAGAAAAATGAAAAACCCGAGATGTGGTTCTGCATCAGTTTTTAAAATTCTGAATGCTGAAAACAGAGATGAGGTAGATTTACCATGGCCTGGCTTGGAGACATTAAAAGAATAAAAATAAATGGCTCAGATTTGCTGTTCGATTCAGTTGATGAACGGAACATCTTTCATGTGGATGGAGTATGTCACTCTAGGCCCTGACTCTTAAGTGAAATGGACCTAGCCTTGAGGGCATTACGTCACAGATCATTGCTAAAGATACAGAACAATCTTTGACGTTTGAATGAATATTTGAGTGCCTTTTCTCTCAAGGTACAATGCTAGATGAATTATTCAAGTTCATCTGGTCCATAAGACCCATTGGTTTGCCTTACAGATTTAAAAAAGAAAAAAAAAGACACTTTTTTTTTCCCATCATAAAATTAAGATATTTCTCCTAGCTCTTTCCCAATGTTACTGGCTCATTGACCTAGTTTGAAACCAGAGGACTGGTAAAGGACTCAGGATTTGTCCTTTAGTTGATTAATTTACATTCTGAATTTATTCTAGTTCAGTTGTTTTAAGATGAGAATGAAAACGAGCCACTGGTTTTAAAAGTATTTGCTCATGTCTCCTGACTTCTGATTTGAGGAGACACATGGCAGTGAAAAGATTTTAGATTTTCCATATCTTGTTAAAATTTATTCTCCCTGAATAAATTACTATTCTTAGGTGCTGAGGAGAATAAAAAGATTTGAAAGACTTAGACTTGAAATGCACTTTAATCTCACTACGTTATGTTGGAAACACAAGAAATTTAATAAGAGACTGCAATTCTATCTTTAGTTGAAAAAACTTTATTGAACAGCTGTGGTATTAAGGCACTAAGAAGGAATGCTTAAAAGGTCACCTTCTCCTTGGCATGTTTTATGAGCAGGAACAAAAGGATGTTTTATTTATTCATTTTTATGAACATTGAAAGTGATGCTAAATGCTAAAGGAAATATATCTGGTGCTAATGGCACCTAGTCTGACTTAGAGAGACAAAAAGCTAAGCACGTGAAACTTCATTAAATGGAAGTGTCTAATTCAAGACATCGTGCTAATTCCTAGACTGAAAATAATCAGAGATTTCGACCTAACACTTCCTTATTAATTGATATGGAGACTAGATTATGAGTGGTTACTGCTCATTCATTTTATGTATTCTTTTATTCTCTGTAATTCAGTGCCTAATACGTATAAATAATGCCCTTTGGTAGGTTCTTAGTTGGCCTCAGAGAAATGAAAAATGAATGCCTCCCCAGAGAACTTAAACATGTTTTCATTTGGCCTGTTTTCTTGTTCTGGGCATGGCTTAGCCCCCTAAATAACACTGTGGGTTATTCCTACGTCATGTTTCTTCTCTCTGGCCACTACAATAAGCAGGGAGTTCTACTGAGCTTGCTCCTTAAGTTGCAGGAACCCTCCTCAGACGCTGTTTAATTGGTCCCCATAAAAAATGGCTGCGACTATGGGTGGTCAGAAGGAGGGTTGACAAACAACTAATACCAGAACCCCAGTCCCATCAGTATGGTTCTTGGGACTGAGCCCATACTCAAGCCACGATGGGTTTTGAAACCTGTTCACCACTTTTGTCTCTTTTGAATGCTTTACCTGTTTATATTCTGATAAATATATGCTGGCTACATAAATCTCTTCAAAGTACAATCCTCAGAGAGTACTTAGCAAAATGGAGATGGAGATAGGGTTTCTATTTTGCAACAGTTCTCAATTTATATCTCAGATGATTTACCATCAATCTGGTCAAGAAAAGATTTATAGTAAAATAGTGTCATTGAATGAAAATAGCTCAGCATTTTTATGCTAAGTGTTAATTAACATCAACAAAATAAAAATTGGAAGTGATTGGCAAAAACCAGGAGGGAAAAAATACCCCAAAACAATCCATTAAATGTGGACCCGAATGGGCTTTGACCTTTTCTATATTTATATCACTCACAGAGGGTGGGATAGGAGGAAGAGTGAAAGAAATGGTCAAGCCTATTTCTAAGGTCAGCCTGCCTTTGTTCTGGATTGGTTTTAGGGCATTACTACCTCCAGGTATAAATTAAGATTGCTTTTGTAAAGTTGAGTGCAACTTCCAATAATTGGTCACTGTTGAGATGAGAACAAAGTCTTTTGTTCCCACTGATTCTGTAAGTTTTTGAGAAACAGCAAGTTTTGGCTGAATCAACTCAGCTTTGAGTTTTATAGTCACGAGATTCATTGAATCAGTGTGCCCTCTCCATCATAAGGAAGCCTTAAAGCAGGAGTCAAAATTCACTGAAAATAAAGCCTTTATGTAATTCACACACACTTTCAAAGTGTCTAAATTTTAGGTTACATGGCAAGCCAACAATAGTATTTATAAATCAAAAGCAAATATGTGAATGACAGAATTGGTGAAGGGCACAAAATTTGAGGATTTCAGGTTGAAGTTTCTTGTTTTTACTTTGTTGCATTTTAATTTAAGCACTGGATACATCTGAAATACTGACCTTTGTCTTTTAATGCCTGCCATTAGCTAAACTCATTACCCTTCCTTTAGCTCGGGGTGGGGGTACATTATTGGAAAGTAGAAAGGAGAAAATAACTAAAGGCCTTCCTTTCACAGTTTCTGGCATCTTAAGACTACCACTACTGATAAAACAAGAATAAGAGAACTTACTATCATCTGATTTTGTGGCATAAATGAAGTTGTGAACAAATCCGATATTAAAGGAAAGCTCTTCATCGCTACCCTTCTACCTCAAAGAGAATCTTAAACCAAAGTGCTTCGGTAAATGAAAGACATATTTTGACTTATGAACTGATGGAAAATGCAGACTCTGACCCTTCAGTGGTTTGAAGATTGACCAGTCTTGCTCAGTATTGGGACCTCCAAAGAGTAGTTTAAAGCCATCTGCATGTGACAACTAAGAAAATGGGAGAGTTTGTTTTCCAATGTTAAATAAAATAATACTTTGAAAACTTTGTATATTGATGTGAGAAGTTCTAACACTCTTTCCTCCAAAGCACAGTAGTTATCTCACTTTCTTTTCTCTCTGTCTCCGTTGGGGCCGGAGGGCACTTGCAGGGCTGGTGGGCAGTCTGGGCCTGGCACCCAGTAGGTGCTAGTGGGGCCAGCAGCACTTTGGGGGGACAGATTCCCCACGGTGTGAGACATTTCCCTGACTTTTCCCATGCCGGGAGCACCCGTTGATAATGCTCAGTGACCAAGGCCTCTGGTGCTGCCTCAGGGCGAGGAGGGGGCCAGGGGGGTTGATCCTGCTGAGCCCTGGTACTCAGAGCTGCAGGCTGAGGGGGAACCTTTTTCCTGGGTAGCATCCCAGCTGGAAAATCAGGCAGCTTCCCGTGTTCCTTCCGCATGTGCTTGGTGACTCTCGGGACATCCACTCTGGAATAGAATTCGATGTGGACCCATCTGGAATAGAATTCGATGTGGACCCATCCGCAGAGCACACTCTTGGACCCATTTGGCCCCTGGTAGAGGAGCTGCCTGCACCTCCCCTTTGTGGGTGGTGGTGGGGCCAGCTGAGACCCAATGCCAAGAGGACACCAGGAGCCCTGGACACAAGTTCATTCAAGGACACAGGGAGAGAGCAAGCAGAGCTGCCATGCTCCTGGAGGCCCAAGGGTGCAAGGTTAGCCCATGGGGGAGCTCCACACTCAGCACCCTGGCTTAAGAAAGGGTCAGCTCTCTGTCATCAGGGGGGTCAGCAGGGCCAAGGGCTCCCCATCCTGAGACCCGGCCCCTCAAGTCCCTGCACTGGAATCAGGCCTACATGGGTCAGGCAAGGCCAGCATAGTTCTAGCTGCCAGCAGTTTGCTGCCGGTTCACCCCATGGGCCACTGGAAGCACTGAGGCCGGCAGGCCCCGAGCAGCAGCTTAGAAGCCCTTGAAACCCACTGATCTGCAGATCCCTGGTCAGTGCTGCAGCCTTAGTGAGGGGAAGGAGGGTTGGTCACAGTGGATACTATGGTGGGTTCCAGAGAGGGTGACTGTTAACCCTGACAGCAGAGCTGCTAGAGAACAGTTGACTGTGGTGGTTGGGGGTAGAAGGGGGCCAGCCCAGGGGGGTGCCAGCTGAGTCAGCCCCCATAGGCTCCTCCAACCCCAGTGTAGCTCAGTGTATGTCTAGTGGGAGAGGGAAACCCAATTCTTCACAGGCAATGCTGCCAGTGGGGAAGGTGCAGGAGGGGGACCCTACTTTTTTGGAGGAGGGAAGACTGGAGGGGGAGTTGTACATTTCAGCTAAGCTCCTAGGATTTTGCCCAGAAATGCATGACTTTGGCACAGAGCTCAAACAGCCCCCATGGTGGGGAGATCTTGGCCAACAAATTAGCCAGGTGTTCTTGTGTAGAAAGACCTCAATTGTGGGAAAGCAGAATTTGGGAAACCAGGTAGACATGAACTGGAGGGGCTGGAAGACACCACAGAGTACTTATCTAATGGAAGTGGAAACTTTAGGGAAGATCCCCCTCCCCCA
>NW_004567120.1:1085330-1115171 GCF_000260355.1 Condylura cristata | reverse complement strand
CCACCCTTCTCCCACCTCTGGCCCCAAATCGGTGGGGGTATTTAAGAGTTGAATCTGGCAGCTAAGGGGTGGCCTGCCTGCCTGAAAGCAGTGGTGGCATTGGCACCTCAGCCCCTGACATCCTTAAATTAACCCTTGGAAAGGACCTTTCAGTTTTGCACCTTGTAGTCCACTTAAACTGATAAAGGGAACTTTGGCAGTCTGACAGCGGCTCCTTAGAGATCAGACAATTAAGGGCTCACATGTCACTATTAAATTGTGCTCCTCCCGCAATCCAGGCAACTTTCTCCCTGACCAGGAGGAGGGGGGATTGAAGCCCTATTGTGGCCAAATGTTGCTCCAGACCTACCAGCTCCGGGTGACTTGCAGGACAAGGCCCTTGACTCCCCTGACTGGACCCTCTTCATGGATGGCAGCTCCTTTGTAGATGAAGGAGTTAGAAAGGCTGGCTAAGCAGTAGTCACCCTAGGTGGAAAAATTGAAAGCTCAGCCTTGCCCTCTGGCACTAGTGCCCAGCTGGCTGAATTCATAGCCTTCACCCTTGCCCTGGTCCTCAGCAAAGGAAAGTGAGCACCATCCACACAGTCCTTCTCGACATGGGGCTGTATGGAAAGAAAGACAGACACCATCAGGAGATAGAGCAATTACTGACTGCTGTATATCTCCCCACAGAAGTGATGGTCATACACTACCAGGAAGGGAAGGCCTAGACAGTTTGGGAAACAAACAGGCTAATACTGCCACCCAGTGGACAGTCACGGCATACAGTTCTTCCAGACCAGTGAGAGCCTTGTCGACCTGGGAACCCTCACACTGTCTTTTAGGCCTCAGTACACTCTTGACAAGCAGGAGTGGGCCTTAGGTATACTCTCTCCCCATCGGGTGGTTCCAGACCGAGCCGGGCAAGCTGCATCTCCTCTCCTCTGCTCTGGAAGATTCTTAAGAGCTTACATCAATTCTTCTACCCTGGAGGAAAAAACTTGTGTCAATGTAGTCAACAGCACTCACTGGAAAAGACTCATCTAAGACAGACAGGCAGTTGGTCGTTGTGAACTATGCCTAAAAAATAATCTTCAAACTCATAGATTCCCTGTCCCTCTTCTCCCTCCCGGGGGGAAATTGGGAAATGGATTTCATTTATGTACCTAAAGCTAGGGGAAAGCAGTAACCGTCTGGTTCTGGCAGGCACATGTACTAACCCCTGTAGAACACAAAAGGCTGCCAGGGTTGTAAAGGTACTGCTAGTGGAAATTGCCCCTCCCATGGGACTGCACAGATGGCTGCAGAGTGACAATGGCTCCGTCTCCAAAGCTGGAGTCACCCAGTAGTGTTCAGGGTCTTGGGAATCCAGTTTCCCCTCCACTGTGTTTAGAGGTCCCAACCATCTGGAAAGGTTGAAAAGATGAAGGCGATTCTTAAAAGGCTCCTCAGAAAGCTGACACTGGAAATCCGCCTCCCAAGGCCCACCTTACTTCCAGCCGCCCTTGTTTGGGTTCAAAACACTCCCTGAGATGATGGGTTCCTTTAGAAATATTGGCTAATAATTTATTGCTTGGCCCTGAAACTGCTTTCCAGGTAGAGCATGTAACAGTTCTGACTAAATTCGAACAGACCCCAAAACAGTTAATGGAAAGATGCCCTCATTTTTTCTCCAGGGGGCCTTGTGCTGGTTAAATCTATCTCCTTTTCCTCTCCCCCTCTGGAGGGAAGGGAATTTTTGTGTGGAGGAACAGAGTATTTTGGCTCTTCTTTTTTTCCTCTGGATGATCCTTTGGGTTCTTAAAATAGTGACTGATGGGCCCTCCCTGGTGGCGCAGCCGGTTAAAGCACAGCACTAAGAAGCTTAAGCCACTTCCGCATGAGTTCTATTCCCGCCTGCCCCGGAGGTGACCACATGGTGTGGCAGACCTCTCCTGACCCGCCCGCTGCTCCCCTCAGCAGTGTACTTCGTTGATCTGCCTGTTCTGCTCCCTGCTCAGTCTCTGGTGAATCCTCTCACCCTCCGCATCTCTGGCCTCTACCCCAGTTCTGTATGAATAAATAAATAAATCTTTAAAAAAAAATAGTGACTGACATCTCACTCTGAACAGGGCACTCTCTCAAAAACCTGGAGGCCATCCTTCAATGCCTGGCCATTGTAGTTATGGATAATCACCTAGCTTTAGGTTATCTTTTTGCAGAGCAAGATGGGGTCTGTGTTGTTATTAATAAAACCTGTTGTAGCTACATTGACTCCAGCTCACAGATGTAAGAGGGCATTTGTACCCTGAATGACAAGGCTCTGTGGCTTGACAAATTTAAGGAACTTCTGCCATCCAACTCTAGGATCAGATCAAGGCTGAATCCCCTCCACTGCTTGGTTCTTCCTGTTCCTGGGCCCCTCGCTAGCAATCTTGCTGCTTTTCCTCTTTGGTTTGTCATTTTTTAACCTCCTTGTCAAATTTGTCTCTTAGAAGTTACATGCAGTTCAGCTCCAGCTGGTGGTCCAGACTGACCGAAGCACAACCATCCCCAGTGATTTCTATTGGGGCCCTATGGATGAACCCCTTTCTGGGTGTGACCTGTGACTGCTGCATCCTTTGCTCCCCCCCAACAAGAAGCAGCCTGAACAGTCATCATGTACTTTCCCTTAGAGACACTACACTGAAGGGGGGATTGAGTGAGGAAGTTAGAAATGGGTACAGGTAGTTAATTAGGAACAATATGCCCCAAACCGCCCAAACCCAGATAGATGCCCAAGACCATTTACCAATATGAATAAAGAACAATCAGTTGGAAACAGGAGGTGCCCGACTCTCCCAGCCCAGGTCACATAAGTTCATTTATCAATTTGACTGAGAAACAATTGGTTGGCGTTAGGGTGCCCTCCCAACCCAATTGAAAATGGAATATTCAGAACACCCGAACAATAATAAAATGCTAAGGCAACAAGCCAAAGCTGGATCTGAAAATCTAAGCCAGGTAACTTAGGAAAACTCAGTGGTCCTCAGTAACCTAGGAGACCTCCTCCTGCCCAGCCACTCTGCAAGAGACACAACATGGAGACACCCAGTGGCCAAACCCCAACTCCTAGACCACTATACCCATATATAAACACATGCTTCTTGCCACCTCAGTGGTTATCCACTGGGGCCGCTCTCTTCTCTGACAGCTTTTCTCTCCTTCCTCTAATCTGTTAATAAATCTCCTTCCTCTAATCTGTTAATAAATCTCTTGCTTTGTTACCTAACTCTGGTCTACACGTTGAATTTTTTCCTGCAGAAACAAGAACTGAGATAGAGACTTTAGGAATCTCCAGCTTCCCAGGGCCTGATTCAGCAGAAGACTGGCAAAAGGAAGAGAAGAGGTTGGAGCAGGACTAGCAGAGAGAAGCTTGGAGTATTTTTTTAAACATCTCTTGTCCATGTGGAGATCACATTTTATTAAAGCAGATGCAGGGGAATGCTTACTAATCCAATTACACAACCACAGGAAAGCAAATGCAGTGAACTTGAAACTACTATGAAAATGTGACATCTCTAGTTAAGCTAGATCTTCCAGGCTTGCAATAGGATTGAGTTTAGAGTTGAAAGTGAAGGGGTCAGGGAAATTGAAGAAGATGGTGGCAGAGTGAAGACTCTGGGCTCGTTGCCTCTGTATATGAACAGTACAGATACCAACCAAAGCCAGAAAACTGAGCATTAGCTTACATACTGGGAGCATCAGCCCGACTGAAAGCGGTAGGAAAAACTCTAGCTGAATGTTGCTTAAAGTGACAAGGAGGCCCTCCCTGGTGGCGCAGCGGGTTAAAGCAATGCACCAAGAAGCTGAAACTACTTCCGCATGAGTTCGATCCCCGCCTGCCCCGGAGGTGACCACATGGTGAGGCAGACCTCTCCTGACCTGCCCACTGCTCCCCTCAGCAGTGTACTTTGTCGATCTGCCTGTTCTGTACCCCACTCCATCTCTGGTGAAGTCTTTCGCCACCCCTGAGTCTCTGGCCTGTACCCCAGTTCTGTATGCACAAATAAATAAATCTTTAAAAAAAAAATAAAGTGACAAGGAGGGCAAATTCCACAGGCAGTTGTCTTGCCGGCAGTGGGAATGCTCAGCACAGGCGCAGTGCCACAGCCAGAAACTAGGCAACACACCACCCCCCTCTCTTGAAAAAGGAGGGCCTCTTGAACAGGTGGGGACCAGCGAGGTGGCATGCACAGAGTGGAGTAGGGCTTCAGCAGACCCTGGGCCAGGGTAAGAAACACTAGGAGGCTGTTCTGCCGACAGTGGGAATGCGCAGCCCTATCACAGAGCCATAGCTGCAAGTTAAGGACAACACCTCCACTTACCTTTGGAACTGAGAGGGGGAGGGCTACCCGATCAAGCAGGGACTAACAGGGTGGCATGTGCAGAGCAGAGTAGGGCTTCTCCAGACCCTGAGCTTGGCCAGGATCTAGAGCTGAGCCAGCAGGGGCAAGATGTGTTAGCACCTCAGCTGAAAGCTAGGGATTGCATTTCCCCCTCCCAGAACTGAGTAAATACAGAAGGAGGGGATCATTAGGGACAACACCCATCAACATACCCACAGCATAACTACCCCTGTGGAGTGCTGGCACAATAGTGCTAGATTAGATCTGACTACCATCTCTCAACATCCCACAAGGGACACCCTGAAGAGATGCCTGCCAGCACCAGCAGTACAGTGTCCCAACACATAGAACACATTAGCAAATAGACAACAAGGAGAAGAAAAAATACAAACAACCAAGCAATCCCTTAGTGGAAGGATACACCACCAGAACCCAGCAACAATGAACTTCTCAGCCTACCAGATAGAGAATTTAAAATCACTGTGATTGAAACACTGAAAGAAGATGAAAAAGTAAAGAATGGTCTGAGGAAAATAATCAATGATCAGGAGAAGGAAATTGAGTCCCTAAAGAGGGAAATGAAAGAAACATAGGAAATTAAAAGATTAATGGAGGATATAAAGAATTCTGGGAAAAGCAATGACAACAGAATAGATGCAATGGAAGAACAAATCAGTATTCTAGAAGATACAGAAATAAAAAGAAACTAAACAGAAAAGGAACGAGAAATATGAAGGAAAAAGAATGAAGAAACATGTCAAGAACTATCTGACTCCATGAGGAAAGGAAATATAGGAATACCAGAAGAAGAGGAGAGAGATTTAGGAACTGAGAAACTATTCAAGGAGAACTAATCAAAGAGAACTTCTGAAACATGAAGGAGATGAAAATAGGTATACAAGAAGTGAGAGAACACCAAACTTCCATGATGAGAGGAAAATATAGCAAGACAAATAATAGTAAAGCTCCCAAGAATCCAAGACAAGGAAAAAAAAAATGAAGCTGACAAGGGGAAAGAAACAGATAACATATAAAGGAAACCCAATCAGGCTGACATCAGACTTCTCCAATGAAACCTTATGGGCAAGAAGAGAGTGGAGGAGCATATTCAACAAACTCCAAGTCATCAAATACCAACCAAGAATACTTTATCCTGAAAGGCTGCCTTTTCTTTATGAAGAACAACCTAGAACCTTCTTAGACTAAAAGAAACTCCAGAATTTTATTAGAATTAAACCCTCATTCCAAAGAATACTACAAGCCCTAAAGCCAAAACCAATAGAGGGGTGATAAGAACAGAATAAGACAAGGAATAAAGTCATAAAAAGACAAACAAAATGGCAAATGCAGATACCAACTTATCATTATTAACTCTAAATGTTTAAACTCATCAATGAAAAGACAGAGTTGCAGACTGAATTAAAAAACAGGACCCAACCTCTTGCTGTCTTCAGGAAAGACATTTAACTACAAAAGGTAAAAATAGATTGAAAGTAAGAGGATGGAAGAACAGTCCTACAAGCAAATGGACCAAAAAAGAAGGCAGGAACAGCTATACTTATACCAGATAAAATAGACTTCAAATTAAGAAAAGTAAAAAGAGACACAGACAGTCACTACATTATGATTAATGTAGTACATCAAGAAGACATCACACTCATCAACATATGCTCACCAAATGAAGGAGCACCAAAATATATCAGACAATTATCATCTCTGAAAATAGACATTAGAGAAAATACATATGTAGTAGGAGACTTCAACACACCACTTTTGACAATATATAGACCAACAAGACAAAAAATAAGCAAGGACACTAAAGTTCTAAACAAGAACTGAGACCTCCTGGACTTAACAGACATCTGTTGAACTGCAATCACAAAAATCTGAGTACACATTTTTTTTTTCCTGTGCACACGAATGATTCTCCAGGATTGATCACATACTGGGAAACAAGACAAACATGAACAGATACACACTAAGATTGAAATAATACCAACTATCTTCTCTGATAATGAAGGCTTCCAGCTAGAAATAAACCATGAAAAGAAGGCAAGGAACTCTCCTACCACAAGGAGATTGCAATCCACACCAATGGAAGACCATTGGATCAATGAACAGATCAAAGAAATTAAAAAATACCTTGAGATGAATGATAATGAGGACACTACTCTCCAGAACATATGGGACACAGCAAAAGCAGTTATAAAAGGAAAATATGTAACAACACAGGCTCAAATCAAGAAACAAAGAACACAAAGGAACAACCTAATCTCCCACCTTAAAGAACTGGAAAAAGAATAACAAAAACCCCAAAAGCCAGTAGAAGAAAGGAAATAATTAAAATCAAAGCAGAACTAAATGAAATAGAAGTTATAGAGCAATGAAACCAAAACTTGGTTCTTTGAAAAAATGAACAAAATAGACAAACCTCTAGCCAGCCTCACAAACAAAAAAATGGGAGAAAACACAAATAAATAGGATTATAAACAAAAGAGGAAAAATCACAACAGATTCAGCAGAAATCAAAAGAATAATCAGAGATTACTATGAACAGATATGCAAACAAATTCAGCAATCTAGAATAGACGGACAAATTCCTACAATGTTATAATCATCCAAAGCTAGATAAAGAAGAAATAGAACAACTAAACAGGTCAATTACAAGCAGTGAAATTGAAGCACGAATCAAAACCTTCTGCAAAGCCAAAAGCCCAGGAGCAGACAGATTTACAAATGAATTCTACCAAAATTCAGAAATGAACTAGTGCATATCATAGTCAAAATCTTTAAAAAAAATTGAGAAGGAAAGGATAATGCCAAATATGTTTTACAAAGCCAACATTACACTAATACCAAAACCGAACAAGGACATCACAAAAAAGAAAACTACAGGATGCAAAAATCCTCAATCCTAGCCAACAGAATCCAACAATGCATCAATAAGATAATTCACTATGACCAAGAAGGATTTATTCCAGGGGCACGTTGATGGTTCAGCATCGAAAATCAATCAACGTAATCCAACACATCAACAAAAAGAAAAATAAAAACAATATGATCATATCAATTGTTGCTGAGAAGGCATTTGACAAAGCTCAACAACATCCATTTATGATAATGGCCCTCAAAATTCTTAGGATAGAAGGAACATACCTTAATATAAAAAAGGCCCATATGACAAGTCCATAGCTAATATCATCCTCAATAATGAAAAGCTGAAAGCCTTTCCCCTAAGACCTGGAACAAGACAAGGATGTTTACTCTATTGCTTTTCAATATGATTTTGAAAGTCTTAGCCAGAGCAATTAGACAAGAGAAAGACATACAAGTAATCCAGATAGGGAAAGAAGTAAAATTATCACTATTTGTCGATGATATGATAATACACACAGAGAACCCAGGAATCTCAGAAAATGTAAATAATTAATATACAATCTAATTGCATACATTGAATACATTACAGAATGTACTCAAAAGTAAATATAAACTCCATTTAGTTATTTTGATGATGATCCTTTAAACATTTTATATCCTTTTCTGCCTTTCTAAATATTCTTCATAAAGTAGAAAGTGGTTACAGAGTACCAAGTATGGAACTGCATTGGATTTTTAAAAATAAATTTTTTACAGGACAAAGGGAAAAATCAGCCCCTTTTCTCTGGCCTGAAATAACTGTTGTGCACATTTCCACTTAATGGATAAATCATTAGATAAGAATACTTAAATTGAAAGTATTAGCAAAGCTCTTCTGTTATTAGCCCAAAGAAATATTTTAGCAAATATAATTGGATGTTCATCATTGCTCAAACTCTCTAGTATTGTTATTAGCTAAATTTATTAGCTAAATATGGTCACAACTAGCTTTGGTATTTGTTTGCTTCTGCTGCATCACCTAGGAGATACAGAAAATCAGGATTTTGTTGGCTTTGAGAAGACACATGACATGTTGAGTTCATATTAAAGATAACTTTAGTTAATGCTTTCTATTAGGAAAAGTATATATTGTATTCAGCTGTCTTTCCCCCCATACATATTTGAATATATATAACTATATATACATACATATATATAGTTATATATAAATAGTTGTCATATATATATTAAAGCTGGGAAGAGTGAAAATTAAGAAACAGTGCCACCTGCTGGATAAATATAACTACTTTAGAGAAAAATCTCTAAGCTACTGCTGCAGTTATGTTTTTAAAAATAGGGACATCAAAAGCAGTAAAATGAGCAGATAGAAAAATACAACATGTGGTGCTTTGACACACCAAGGCAATATGTCATCTCAAGGAGAGAACAAACTTCCAGAATCCAACCAAAAGACATGGAAGAGACAGTAACCAAAATGAAGGGACACCCCAGTGAATAGGATAAAATATTTGCACACCATACAACTGATAAGAGACTGATATCAAAGATCTACAAAGAGATACATAACTCAGCAACAGCAAATAATTAACCCAATCGGAAAATGGGCAGAAGAGCTAAAAAGTCACTTCTCCAAAGAGGAAATGCAAATTGCTAACAGGTATATGAAAAAGTGTTCAACATCACGTATAGTCAGGGAAAAGCAAATCAAAGCCACAATCACCTTACACCTGTGAGAATGGCCTATATGAAAAACCTGGCACCAACAAACATTGGTGAGAATGTGGAGAAAAAGGAAGTCTCCTACACTTCTGATGGGAATGAAGACTGGTCCAAACACTAGGGAAAGATGTGTGGGACTCTCAAACTACTAAAAATGGAGTTTCCATAGGACCCAGTGATCCCACTCTTGGAACTCTATCCAAAGGACACAAGAACATTAATTTGAAAGTAAACCTGTAGTCTTCTGTTTATTGCAACACTTTGACAATAGCCAAGATATAGAAACAACCTAAGTGTCTAAAAATAAATGAGTGCATCAAGAAGGTGTGGGAAGGGAAGAGCACAAGGAACATAGTGATGGATTATGAGAGCTGTGGTGGGGGGAAAACTGGGGGAGAAATCACATGTTCAAAAATTAACAATGGTGTAAAAGAAAACACTACATTTAAAAATTAAAATATAAATGGACTAATTCCAGTTGAAATAAAGCAAGATGAAATATAAATCACTAAAATGCATATAATTAAAGATTATATGTGAATTATGTGAATACTGTGAAGCTGGTATATAAATCTTCAAAAGAAGAAGTTTTAGGACAAATAAATTTATATTATTTTATACACTAAAAAGAAAAATAATCCAAAGCAAACTGAATAAGAAAGACTTCAATAGGAGTTCTAATGAAACTAAGTAACCTTAGCTTCAGTTACAACTCTGCCATTAAAAGCAAATTTCTGCCCCTCATCTGGGACTCTGGATTCTTATTTTTGTTGGAGTAGATGCCCTAGAAGATCTTTTTCTGCATCTAACACTTTGTTATGCTATAGTATTCCTGAGAACTTAAAATCTAAATGCAAATTCAAGAGTTGCTTAGAACATCATACTCAGAAAGCTAACCATTTAGTTTTGATCCCATATACCCTCTTGTTCTGTGATCACAGACTGCCCTTTTCACTATAACCAGTAGTCTCACAAGTGCATTTCTAATTATATGGACTCCTGAACAATAGTTTGTTTAGGCAACAATCTCAATACTAGTGTAAAAATTAGCAGGACAATATTACATGAAAATGAGCAAAACAATACATGATTTTCCTAAAACTATTCTATCAGTTTGTTGGAAGACAGTTGAAAAGATTTAAATGAAAGGAAGCAAGTCCTCTTGATGCGCTTATGCTTATAGGAAAAAACAAATGGAAACATAAATTAGTGGTTTTCGGAATTATTGAAACAGGAAGATTCCCAAGTCTGCTGCTTAAATTCTTCTACTTTCCCAGGCCTGCTGCTTGGGGGAGTCTGTTGTTTGGATTCTGCTGCTTGCTGGAGCAGAAAGTTCCTGCAGTATGCTTCTGTCTGTCCATAATAGTAGCTACATTGACCCCTTCCCAAACAATAAAGAATGCTTATGCTATGATGGATGGGATGACAAGGTTCCTCGTACAACCTGTATAAAACCTCACCGTTCCTGTGATTCAGGGCTCAGTGTTTTGAGACTGATCCCACTGAGCCTGCCAGTGTGACAAGTAAATCTCTCTCCACCTCTCTGAGTGCTGTCTGATTTCTCTGGGAAATTACTGTAACGCTATGTGACACTGAGGTTTCACATAAACTTTGGGCATTCCAAGGGAATATATGAGACTAATACTGTAGGAATTAGCTGGCTACATCCCCCCTTCATGGGGAGGATCCCTTCTTTCCTAGCTATCTCCTGGTAGTTAGTCTATGTGGAGAAATCTCTGACAACAGCAAAGCTAGCTTTCACTTTATAGTTTTAAACACTTGTCCACATCCATGATTTCATTTGATCCTCACAACAGTCCTAAGAGGAAAATATTATATTTCCCCTGTTTTCTAAGTGCATCAAAGACTAAGTCATCTCGAAGATAGTAACAGGTAGTGCCAGAATTTGGGCTCAAATAATCAGATACCAAGTTCAGTGCTCTTTCCACAAACCACATGTCCTCAAACTCAGGTGGAAAATTCTCACTGCTGTCTCTAAGGGGCAACTATTCTTTCTTTTTCCTACTCACTGGTCCATGACCTTTAACTGTTATCTTTAGTTGTGCTTCCTATTCTCTTGTAGTTTAACAGATTGAAACTGGAAAAGCCCTATTGTCTACCTAGAAAAAGGATTTTAAAGAATATTGTGAGTGTGCTGTAGATTTGGTCACTGGCATTAATGAAGGAGCTCTATATTTTTATAAATCAGAAATCATCTTCCCAAGACAGAACAATGCCAAAGCCATGAAATCTCTTTAAGATAAGTCCCATGACTATTTTCTATTAAATAACCAGACAAAGATGAGTCTAAATTATCTCTGTTAGCCATTACTGATGTGAGGAGGAAATGGAGGATTGTCTTTGGATCACATGCTCACTGACCTGTTCAAATCCAACAACACATATTTCTCCACTTGCTCTCTTTTTTATGATAGATCTTGACCTCTTTTATCTCCTCATTACAACTTTTAAAGTCAACATAGATCTACACTGAGTGGTCAAACCATTTCCTCTAAAGGTATGGTAACAGAGTTCTGCTATATATATATTTTTTAAAGATTTATTTATTTGTGCATACAGAACTGGGGTACAGGCCAGAGGTTCAGGGGCGGCGAGAGCCTTCACCAGAGACAGAGTGGGGAGCAGAACAGGCAGATGGATGAAGTACACTGCTGAGGGGAGCAGCGGGCGGGTCAGGAGAGGTCTGCCGCGCCATGTGGTCACCTCCGGGGCAGGCGGGGATCGAACTCATGCTGAAGTGGCTTTAGCTTCTCAGTGCTGTACTTTAACCCACTGAGCCACTCAGGGAGGGCCAGAGTTCTGCTATCTTTTAACCAGGTAACTTGTCCCTCCCAATTGAGACTTGATTCTGCTTTAAAAAAAAAAAAATTCTTTATTTATACATAGTTTACATCAGGTAGTCTCCATAGGATACCCATCACCAATTCACCCATGCACCATCACCATAGTCCCTTGTGCTCTTTCCACATTCATTTTGTTCCATCTCCCTCCCCCGCCCCTGCAGAATGTCTCTGATTTATAGCTGTATTTGGCATCCCTATACTCCTCCTATAAGTGAAATCATCCCATATTTTTCTTTTTCTTTCTGACTTGTTTCCTGAGCATGATCCCTGCTAGCTTCATCCATGGTGCTGCAAATGACATGTTTATCTTTTTGATTGCTGAGTAGTATTCCATTGTGTATATATAATACATCTTCTTGATCAAGTCTTCTAATTTTGGGCATTTAGGTTGATTCCACATCTTACCTATTATAAATAGTGCTGAAGTAGATATAGTGGTGCATGTATTCTTTTATATTAATGATTTTGTATCCCTTGGTCATATGGAAGCTCCATTTTTAGTAGACTGAGGAAACTCCATACAGTTTTTTTATAGTGGTTGCAATAATTTGCATTCCCACCAGCATTGTAGGAGAGTTCCTTTTTCACCAGATCCTTGCCAACATTTGTTGTTGCTAGTTTTTTAAAAATATGTGTCATTCTTACTGGTGTAAGGGGGTAGGTATCTCATTATATTTTGATTTGCATTTCTCTGATTATGAGGGATGTTGAACATTTTTTCATATGCCTGTTGGCCATTTATATTTCCTTTTTGGAGAAGTATCTTTTAAGTTCTTCTGCCCATTTTTGACTAGATTGTTTACTTTGTTTATGTTGAGTTGTGTGAGTTGTTTGTATAGCTTTGTGATCAGTCCCTTATCATTAGTATTTTGTGCAAAAATTTTCTCCTAATCAGTGGGGTGTCTCTTTGCTTTGGTTAATGTCTCTTTAATTTTATGTAATCCCAGCTGTTTATCTTTTCCTTCATTTTCTTGCTTCCAGGGGTGGGTCTTTAAAGATGTTACTGAGATGTATGTCTTTTGTAGTGTTTCACCAATGTTTTCTTGTATATATTTTATAATTTCAGGTCTCATGTTCAGTTCTTTTATCCATTTGATCTGATTTTGGTGCATGGTGTGAGGTAGTGGTCTAGTTTCATTCTTTTGCATGTGGAGGTCCAGTTTCCCCAGAACCATTTATTGAGCAAACCATCCTTGTTCCATAGTATGTTCTTTGCTCTTTTGACAAAGATTAGTTGTCTATTTGGTTCCATTGGTCTGTGTGTCTGCCTGTTTTTGTACAGTACCATACTGTTTTAATTACTATGGTTTTGTAGAATAGGTTGAAGTCTGGGAGTATGATACCTCCATCCCCCTTCTTGTTAGTCAGGAGAGCTTTGGCTCTTCGAGGCTTTTTGTGGTTCCATATAAATTTCATCAATATTTGTTCCATCTCTTTGAAGAATGTCATTGAAACTTTTATTGGAATAGCATTAAATCAATAATTGCTTTTGGTACAATGGCCATTTTGATGTTAATTCTTCCAATCTATGAACAGAGAATGTCTTTCCATTTCTTTGTGTCTTCTATTTCTTTTAACACTGTTTTATAATTTTCTTTATATAGGCCCTTCACCTCATTTTTTAGGTTTATTCCCAAGTATTTGATTTTTTTGTTTCAATTATAAAAGGGATTGTTTTCTTGATATCTTCTTCAAATTTATTATTTGCATATAGGAAAGCTACATTTTTTGTGTGTTGCTTAGGTATACTGATACTTTACTAAACTGGTTGATTGTTTTTGTGGAGTTTTTGGCTTTTCTATGTATATTATCATATCATCTGCAAAAAGTGATAGTTTTACTTCTTCTTTCCCTATCTGAATTCCTTGTATGTCTTCTTCATGTCTTGTTGCTTTGGCTAGGACTTCCAGTATTATGTTGAAGAGTGGTGGTGAGAGAGTACATCCTTGTCATGTCCCTGATCTTAGAGTAAAAGCTTTTCACCATTGAGAATAATATTGGCTGTGGGCCTATCATATATTATTTTTATCATGTTAAGGTATGTTTCTTCTAGCCCAAGAATTTCAAGGGCCTTCATAAATGGATGTTGAACTTTGTCAAATGCTTTCTCACCATCTATTGATATGATCATTTGTTTTTTTCTTTTTGTTGATATGTTATCCTATCTTGGTGCTGGTAGTTTCCTGCCCCCTGCCCTGCTGGTGGGGCTCAGTTCAGTTCCAAACATAGGCTTGGGACCTACCAGAGCCCTGCTCCTCTCCATGTGAATTAACCTGCTAGCCATTGTTTGTTTCACCTTCTGAAGTTTTTAGATGTCTCTATGTTTTCCTGCCTCTTCCAAACTTTATCTCCTCCTTTTCTTTTCTTGGGTGAAGTGTTCTGGGTTTGTTGGTGGAGGAGGAAGGAAGGGATTCTGGTCAACATCTCCGTTTCCTCCCTTCCCCTGTCACTCTCACCTTCCCCCTGTTTCTGTTGGGTCACTAACCCTGTCCAAAATGTGTCCTGTCAGGAACTTGCAATTTCTTCCTTATTGGTTGTTTTTCTGGGACAATTTAACTTGACGTCCATTCTCTGCCATGTTCATGACATCACTTTGATTCTGCTTTGACACCTGGGATATGCAAAAGCTCATTAGTTTTAGAGGTCCAGCCAACACTAACCCGACCCAGATGTGGGGCAGTCAGGGATGTTCATATTCTCATGTACCAGCACATACTTTTTTGTTGACCGTTTCCTGAACTTTGAGCCACAAAGGTTCAGAGAGGGAGAGATAAACAAAAGTCAGTGTTGAGACAGAGATAAAAGCCAAGCAGAAAGATGAATAAAATTATTTTGTAGCACAGTGTTGTATGGATTGAAATTAGAGTCATCATGGAAAATGGGACTCAGAGTACAAATGGATTTCCCTACAAATACGGTTGTTAAGAGTAACAAGGTTAAAGTGTCACTTATTTTAATTTTTTCCTTTAGTCACCATATGTAATCAGAAAAGTGTTTCCCAGGAAATTTCCCCAACATTCCAAAGCACCAAGCCCTTGTTCATATTTCATTACTTTTGCTGTTAAAAGTGCATTCTATTTCGGTTCATTGAAAATTCTCCAATCATGTAATGTTTCTCTTTTTAATGTTATTTGGAGAATTCCTTTGATCTTCCTCTGGTTTCTATTCTGATCATCACTATACCTCTCTGAATATCTGCATTGCTATCTGTCATCTGTGAAATCCCTCATGCAGCTGTATTTTGGGATGTTTTCTTATACAAAAGAAATGAGAACTCGAGAACTAGCTAGCTCAGCGTTCTGTCTGTTAATTGGTTTAATTGCTGTTCTTTACCTAGTCCATTTATAGTCCAACTTTTAAAAACATTTAAAAAATCACACATGAGGTCCTCCCTGGTGGTGCAGCGGGTTAAAGCACAGCACTGAGAAGCTAAAGCCACTTCCGCATGAGTTCGATTCCCGCCTGCCCCGGAGGTGACCACATGGCGCGGCAGACCTCTCCTGACCCGCCCGCTGCTCCCCTCAGCAGTGTACTTCGTCGATCTGCCTGTTCTGCTCCCCACTCTGTCTATGGTGAAACCTCTCGCCGCCCCTGGGCCTCTGGCTTGTACCCCAGTTCTGTATGAACAAATAAATAAATCTTTAAAAAAAATCACATGAAAAGTAAAATGCAAAGTTAGTATCAGGAAATAATGCTTTCTATTTAATATACTGTATGTTGAGCAAATATGGAGTATAGACATATGTGTATGTATATACTCATAGGCAGTAAATGATGTCAGGATAGCACAGTGGTTAAGAACTTAGGTTCTGGAGAAACTAAACTATAGGAAAATTACTATACCTGGCACATATTCTGTGCTTCCTAAATAATGACTGAATAAAAGAAAGGATGCATTAATGAAATGTATCTCCTTAGAAATGAACTCGTAGGAAGTAGGGATCACATGCTGTGCAACCATGGCAGGGTTGAAGCAAGTGGCAGGTGTATAAAGAATGCCAAGTGAACCTGAGGAGTGGCCCTAAGTAAAAAGAACCAAGGAAGAACCCACTATATCTTCTATGATGGAGTTTTTTTTTTTTTTAAAAGATTTATTTATTTATTCATACAGAACTTGGGTTCAAGCCAAAGGTGCAGGGGCAGTGAAAGGATTCACCAGAGACAGAGTGGGACACAAAAACAGGCAGATATGCTGAAATACACTGCTGAGGGAAGCAGCAGGCATGTCAGGAGAGGTCCGCCAAACCATTGAATCACCTTCCGGGGCCTGTGATCGAACTCGTACTAATGTGGCTGTGGCCAGCTTGCAGTGCTGTGTCCTAATCCGTTGCGCCAACAGGGAGAGCCATGATGGAGTTTTTAATATTCAACCCATTTAACATAAGCAGCAGTAGACAATCCTGATGAAGGAATTAGCTTACTTACCCATTCAGTGCTTCTTTCTCAGAATCATGGCTGCCTGCCCAGCACTGGTAAATTGAGTAAAAGGAAGCCAACTTAGGAAGGGATAAATAGCCCCAAAGGGACACAAAACATGGCAAATAAGTGAGAGGGGTCACTTTCATAAAGTCAAATTTAAAAAGTCATCAAAGGAAGTGGTAGAGAACATGACCACTGAAGCCAGTCACTGATGCTTGGAGGGGAGCAGGCACAATGTTTCCCATCTGACTGCTGAGATGGGAGTGGGCATGAGGCCTGACGTGAATATTTGTCAATACTTTCTAGGGAGCTTTGTAAATCACAGAATTTGAGAGCTGGTAGTTTCCTTCAGAGGATCAAACAGCAAACACTGATTTTTAGGTACAACTCTGCATGAGCTATGATGTAGTTCCACCTGCCCCCTGTTGGAGGATCAAGGGCCCCTTGCTCTCCCCTTAACTGCTGGGGATGCCAGTTTGAGCCTTCCAATTTTTGCCAATTCACCCCAATCAGCACCCTCAAGTAATGGCTATAAGTTCCTGTTCTTAATTTTTTTCATTTATCAAGAGGAAGACAGAAGTACTCAGTTTCTGGATGTCATCAGTCTCATGCCTCTTCAACTAACTTTGCAGTAGATATCTAGAGCCACAAAGACTTTGTATCTTTTCACCTAATAATCAAATTGTGGGAATTTACCCAAAGGGAATAATCAGATGTAGGTAAATATTTTATTTTAAATATTTTATTTATGTATAAATTATTGAAGTCCTTGTAATAGTAAAATATTGAAAACAGACGAAACACCAAACATTGGAAAAGGATTATGGTTAGTGCAAATATTGTAGTGCTATATATCCATAATTTAGTTTCAAAGACTACAAACTGATTGGGAAAATATGTAAGTGTAAAGCAACATACAAAATAATCAAACTTTTCTTTTTAAAAATGTACAGTTCACACAAAAAGTTACATAATTCAGAAACTAAAATGGTACTAGATAGTGGGATTTTGGGAGATTCAAAATTTTTCTTCACACTTCCAGTTCTTTTATTTTCTAATGGGAGCAAGTGTTTTTATAATAAAGATCGAGTTATCTTAATGACCATACTTTGCATTCATCAGACCCTAACACAGATCTTATTTTTTTTTTTTAAGGGAGTCACTTGGATTGTCCTTTCCCTCTTATTCTCCCAGAGGAAGTTCAGAACAACCATTAGTGGCAAAAAGCATTTGCAAAAGCAATCCCTAAAGCCAGCTTCACACCCTACAGTCCCTATTTAAGCAAAACTGATGGCTAGTGGTAGTATTTACACATGTTGAGATTAACCTATTTCTGAAATAAGTCTTTCTAAATATTCTTTTAATGTCATTTTGGTTCAACATAGTGTGAGAAAAGAAAAACAGTAAGTAAATGTGATTAACAGAGATGCCATCCACAATACTGCAGTTTTGATAAACTTCTCCCCTAAGTACAACCAGGAGAAACTAAATTTTGCTCATAGGAAACTTGACCAGTTAGTTCATCATTGGCCGTCGGGGACCAAAAGAGGTATTTGACTCTGAGGCTGGTGGCTCACTATGGGGGGCAGAACAGGAAGAATGTAACGGGGCTGTGGTCAGGGCAGAACAGCTGCGGAGTGGCACAGGCTGTGTGGGCACTTGGACTGTGCATGGGAAGCTTTTTCACTGACTGGGTTGTGCAGACACACATGCGCACGGTTGCTGGGGCTGTTTGTTCAGTCTTAAGAGAATTTGGCTGGTGGCAGTGTGGACTGCAGAGCTCCCTCTTCTGGCTCTTTTGGAAGATCAAAGGGGCTTCCATGAACCAGGGAAGAAGAGGCAATGCAAATCTCTCTACCTGTAATAACTATCCTTCACCACCAAACTGGACTTCAGCATTCCCTGCCTACTTCACCTGCTACCAAGTTAAATGAAGCAGATAAGCAAACAAAAGTAAAGCAGCAGCACCTCAACCAAAAATGACAAATAAGGGAACGTACCCACCTAGGAACACCTGAACACGAATTGGAGAACCCAAAACAAAAAAAGAAAATAAGAAAAAAGAAATCCAGGAAACTGTATAAAGGACACAGTTTGAAGGTGTGAACAACTATCTTAGAATTACAATCTTTTTTTTTAAAGATTTATTTATTTATTAGTACAGAACTGGGGTACAGGTCAGAGATGCAGAGGGTGAGAGGATTCACCAGAGACAGAGTGGGGTGCAGAACAGGCAGATCCACGAAGTACACTGCTGAGGGGAGCAGTGGGCGGGTCAGGAGAGGTCTGCCGCAGCATGTGGTCACCTCCGGGGCAGGCGGGGATCGAACTCATGCAGAAGTGGCTTCAGCTTCTTAGTGCTGTGCTTTAACCCACTGCGCCACCAGGGAGGGCCCTAGAATTACAATCTTAATGAAACTCAATGAGGTCCTAAAGTTCAATTACAGACAGGTGGGTTCAGTATCTCAGAAAAGAGATTCAGGAACAAAAAGAGTTCTTCACTACAGAGATCAAAGATATCTATCTGAAAAACACAGAAAGAGATACTGAATGAAATGAGAATAGGGATAACATATAAATTAGATCTAAAGTGGTAGAAGAGACAATTTTGGAAACTGAAGCTACAAAAGTACTAATTGCACATGTGGAAGAAGAGAAGGTTTAGGAAGAAACTCGACAGAAACACCAGGCTCCACTACAGGAGGAAACAAGGATAATGGTATTTCAGAAGGTGGAGAGAGAAGGGAACAGAGAACCTGTTCAAAGAAATGACAGCTGAGAACTCCCAACCTGAGGAAAGAATTAAATATGGATGTTCAGGAAGCTAAAAGAACACCCAGATTTCTAAATGCAAAATGACTCACACAGATATGTATCATTGTTAAATTATTTATCAAGTCAATGATAAAGAAATCAGAATGCTCAGCAGATTCTCTCATGGCTAGGAGAGTGGAATGACATATTTGTAGTTCTAGAAGATAAAAACTGCCACCCAAGAAACTACCCTGCAAATTACCATCTGATGACAAAATACTTTCCGAGACAAAAGCTAGATGGAGTGTACCACCACCAGAGCTGCCCAATAAAGGATGAAGTGTTCTATGAGAAAAGAAAGTAACAAAAGAACAGAACGCCTTGAGAAATAAGTAGTAGGTGATAAATATTAAGATGAAATAAGAAGTATAAGCAAGAATACTATGAGACAACACATTCAAGGGGAGATGGGACAGAAACTGCATAGATAATGATGTGTCAATACCAGCACACAAAATAGACTATTTTAGATAAGGTTTTGATACAAGCCTCATGGTAACCACAGAATGAAAATTGAGACCTACGACACTTAGAAAAAGAAATGAAGAAACTAAATCACCAGGGGAAGCCATCAAAATGAAGAGGTATATAGCAACACATGGAATATGAAATAATAGAAGATAAATCCACCAAAAAAAAAAAACCTTGAAAGAACAGCCGTAAGATTAATAATCACCCCAAACATGAATTATCTGAATTTGCCAATTAAAAGATGCAAAATGGGGCCCTCTCTGGTGGTGCAAAAGGTTAAAGCACAGCACTATGAAGAATAGTGTCAGCCGCTTCATCACGAGTTCAATCCCCAGCCTGGCAGCTGATCCATATGGTGCGGCAGACCTCTCCTGACCTGCTACTGCTCCCCTCAGCAGTGGACTTTGTCAATCTGCCTGTTCTGTTACCACCTCTGTCTCTCGTGAGTCCTTTCACCCCCTGCACGTCTGACCTGTACCCCAGTTCTGTATGCATAGTTTTTTTTAAAAGATAAAGAATGACAGGTTGAGTGGATAAACATGACCCATGTTTATCATGTATACAAAAGACTCAGAGCTCTAAAGGCACGACTTAAAATGAAAGGCTGGGATATGGTTTTTCAAGCCAGTTAAACACAGAAAAAAGCAGGACCTGCTATTCTATTTATCTTTTAAAGATTTATTTATACATACAAGAACTGGGGTACAGGTGAGTTGTGGGGGGTGAGAGGATTCATCAGAGACAGAGTGGGGAGCAGAACAGGCAGATGTACTGAAATACACTGCTGAGGGGAGCAGCAGGTGGGTCAGGAGAGGTCCGCCACACCATGTGGGTCACCTCCCTGGCTGGGGATTGAACTTGTGCTGCAGTGGCTGTGGATAGCTTCATAGTGCTATGCTTTAATCCACTGTGCCACCAGGGAGGGCCAAGGAACAGCTATTTTAATACCAAAATTAGACTTCCAGGCAAAAAAACCAAAGACGGTATTTAGTGACAAGATGGGCACTATATGATGATGATGGGGGCAAGCATCAAATAGTTGTAACAGACATTTACAGACCCAACGTAGATACACCCAAATACACAAAACTACTATTCACAGAATGATACTGACAATTGAATGGCTTTCTATTTAACTGTGCCATAAGAAAAACAACATAACCTGAGTTTCAGGAGGACAAGAGGCAACAGTAATGAACATGAGAAAACAGAAAATAGATGCTCCACCTAAAAGGGATGGGTAGCTACTCAGTTCTCACTGATTGTTCACATGTGACATGCAGAGTTTCTCAAGACAAGTGAGAAATCTGGATTTCTATGTGAAGTCTTAATTTTAAGTGCTGGTAGCTAATTCAAATTGTGAAAAAAAAAAAAATCCCACAGGTTAAAAGTACATGTCTGTCTGTGGATTGGCTACAGATGAATTTGCCACTCTGATCTAAGGAAACTCCCTACTTTGTAGATGAAATGGATAAAATTACACTCAGAATGTTTTGATTTTTGCTAGATGTCTCTCGGAAAAGAACAGATAACTTTGATTTATGGCAATTATCACTGGAGAATTGTAGTAGTCCCTAGAGAATTCCCAACAATGAGGTAAGCAAAGTATTGAAGTGTTAAATATTATTAAATTAGGCAGACTTATTTTTTAAGAGATTTATTTATTTATGCTTACAGAACTGGGGTACAGGCCAGAGATGCACGGGCAGTGAGAGGATTCACCAGAGACAGAGTGGGGAGCACAACAGGCAGATCGATGAAGTAAACTGCTGAGGGGAGCTGCAGGTGCGTCAAGAGAGGTCTGAGGTCCGCGCCATGTGGATCACCTTTGGGGCCTTTGATAGAAATCGCACTGAAGTGGCTGTGGCTAGCTTGCAGTGCTGCGTCCTAACCCGTTGTGCCACCAGGGAGGCCCTAAATTAGGCAGATTTATAAGTGTGTGGATTCATTCCGCAATGATATAAAAGTGTAGAAGTATTTATTACCCACAGAGCACATCTTCCACATCCAAGAAGTTCTCAGTGAACAGTGTAGATTTCTGATCCACCCATACAGTAAAGTTTCAAAAAAGAAATTTTCAAACAAAACACTATGAAACTTGTCTGTTGGCTTAAGTGTGTCATCTTTGCTTAAACATGATGCAATTTAAAAATCTTTTGAAATAATTAACAATTACCAAAATACTAGGAAACTGAGCAGTTTTCTTCTGTTGCACGTTGCTGTTTTGCTGAATTTGCAAGTTTGGCATAAGTGTCAAAAAAACCTGTTAATTGCACATTAATCAGCTTGAAGAATAAGCCCAATAGATGTTAACACTTGAATTTGTTATACAATCTACTTTTAAAAGTCAAATTTAAAAAAGTCAACTTTTTCTCAAGTAGCTTCAGATTTCCATATTTCACACACTATAATTTATGCTCAGAAACGTGAGACTCCACCTCGACTATAATTTTGCAGCTCATAGACAGGCATGCAGAGCAAACATAAGCTTCTTAGAAGCCTATTCCTATGTAACCAAACACTGGGCGGAACAAATGCCTCTAAAGCTAACAGGCAGCATGAATTACTTCCAGGGTCAGATGTAACATTAGCAAATATAGGAAGGATCAATGTGCCAAACATAGTTTTTTTTAAAGATTTATTTACTTACGCATACAGAGCTGGGGTACAGGCCATAGGTGCAGGGTCGGTGAGAGGATTCACCAGAGACAGAGTGGGGAGCAGAACAGGCAGATTGATGAAGCACACTGCTGAGGGGAGCAGCAGGCATGTCAGGAGAGGTGTGCTGCGCCATGTGGGTCACCTCCGGGGCAGGCGGGGATCGAACTCATGCTGAAGTGGCTTTAGCATCTTAGTGCTGTGCTTTAACCCGCTGCACCACCAGGGAGGGCCCCCAAACACAATTCTTAAAGGAAGTCTTAAGTAATGACCTCATAAAAATGAAAAAATAGGGAAGGGAAGATGAACCAAAGAACACACCATTTAATTCATTAACATAGATTTACACTTTATTGTAATTTTGCATCCTGAGATAATAAAACTTTATACCTAACAAGTGAACAACAGAAGCAGCAGTGAAAGTTTCAGAGAGGCAGATATCCTTCATTTTGGCACAGCTGTATATAGGTTGAGTTCTTCCAAGGGAGTCACTCTCGAGGGAGAAAAAGGAATTCATTCCACAGGCTATGTAAGAATACAAGATGCATGAAAGTTCTTGGTTTGAGTGGACATGTCCACTTTTATTCTTTTCTGGAAAAGCTGTCCCAACAGGAATCCTCTGCCAAAACGTAGAAATTGCAGGCTTTTCAACCAGATGGTTTGATCACCGTCTGCTTTCTAGCTACCCGTATTTCCTGTTTTTGCAGCCAAGACTCATATTTGCATGTGGTCAGTTCAAGGATGTCAAACTAGCTTGTAGATTATATAATTTCAAATATATGTAACTTGTTTCAAAGTCCAGGCATTAAAACAATTTTACACTGATTGCTTACTAGAAAAATGGAAAATTAAGCCAAGATAAAAGCAAGCAAGCAAGCAAGCAAACAACAAAAAGCAGGAATAAAAGGGACATTTGAGAAATTATTGCCTTCATATTGAGTTTATACACAGAACTACTCTGAGACTCAGAAAACTTTTACTCCAGTGTTAGAACATGATATAACTTTCCACATTTGCAATTCTGTGTGTGTATTACACATACACACCCCAATACATTAATTAGGTCATCTGGAAACAAAACAACCGAAGGCAAATTCTACTCTGAAGTTACATAACTCAATCTAGCCAAACACACAGACAGACACACACGCACACACACACAATCCAGCATTTCATTATTTAGGGACTAAGTAAGCAACATGTGGATGGGATCAAATAATCCTAGTTCTTTCATAAAAATGGCTCCCAACACTTTTACCATAAAGATCCCTTAATTATTCCTGCCCCAAATTTTCAAGTATTTTATTTACTAAATTTTTTATTTTGTATTAATCAAAAACATAACTGCCATTTACAGTTTCTGATTAGTGTGTGATACCAGTGTTAACAGACAGAACTGAAAAAAAATACAGGTAAAATGCATGGAAATGTAATGTCTTAGTTGGCTTGCACAGCAGGGTTGTGGGCTGAATGAATGATTTCTAGTACATTTTCTGAAATGTTGGAAAGTTTCAAGGATGCCCCCACTGCTATGTTTATCTTCCCCAAGTTGGGAACCACTGGTTTACATCCACCTGCTTTCCTCCCTAAATCAAGTATTAACTAACACAATAACCATGTTTAACACATAGGGGATTGATAAGAAATTTTACTATTGAAAACAGAGATTAACTACAACATTCATTCTGTAGGGTTTAACTGAGAAAACGTATCACAGATCTAAAGAAATCTATTTAGGAATTAAAAAAAAAACTATGATATCCAGTATACTTTTCAGTCAACTTCAAAAGCACATTAATATATGAAAAAAATCCTCAATTCACCTGTGAGGTAGGTCCAGATTATTGTCCCCACTTCCACAATGAGGACATGAGGTACAGAGGAATTAAGCAGCAGAGGCTAAGAATTAAACCAGAAGTGACTTGGGTTTGAATTCCATACCTCTTTCCTTTCCATCTAATATGATCAATTTATTCCAACAGATCCTTTTGAGGGTATGGACCTTAATAAGACACTGAAGTAGATGTTGGAGAGGATATGAACTTTTCACATCAATGTCAAAGTGGATCCTCCCATATCTCCATTGTTGTCACAGCGATAATTCTTGCCTGGATACCAACTACACTCCACTTAGGCAAAGCCCACAGACCTCAGTCATCAGTTTCTAGGGAAACTACATTCATTTCCATCACCACGGAAGGATTGAGGTCTAGCAGGTGTCAGGTTTTTTTGAGTTTCTGTGACAGAAACACACCAGCTAGGAGACAGTTGGTAAATCAAACTTTAACTTTGTGCAAGGCACTGTGAGAGTTTCCACCAACGGTAGCAGATCTGAGAAAAAATATTCTGATATTCTGTAAACATTCCCTAAGGATTCCTAGGATCACAGGATGTTTAGTGATCTCTAATTTTCTGTCCAGCTCTAGGTTCAACCCCAGGTTTTACAGATGAAGACTGATGTGTAATTTAGATGATTTGTCTGGAGCCTACTGTATTAGATCATTTCCTCGCATAATATGAATCTGAAAAAAATCCACAGAAAATGGAGCATATTCTCAGGTTGCCATCATCTAAATGAAAAGGCTGGCTCAGAATCAGGAATGGGAAATTTAGGACAAGAATATACATAGATATGTGGTGTGTATGTGTTTATGTACATCTCCTTGCTTTTAGTCCATGTATTAAATCAACAGGCATTATTAATAAAACCTATTCCTTTCCTGTGGAAAATTTTCCAATAGTTCACCATTGAAGGAACCTGAAATATTTTAAAATTGTTGCAAGATGGATTTTTTAAAAACAGCTTTTATAGGCATAAAAATTTCAATGAATTGATCTATCAATTTAGCAAAAGGTACTTCCATAATGTGAAACTGCTCCAATTAACCTGATAGAGTAATTTCGATATCCTCCTATATCAATATAGTCAATTCTGATGGAAATAGTTTTGGGGGGCTTTATGGTCAAGCAGTGAAGTTTGATTATTTTTGTTAAGTGGAGGCTTTATTTGTAAACAAAATAAAATGCTAATAATTTTTTAAAGGACTTACACATTTGACAAAACCCTATTTAGTTAAGGGCTTATACATGTTATGGAACTTAACTCAAATTATGAAAAAACAATAACACATTTCATTGCAAATGACAGAGTACTAAATATTCACACAGTTTAACTGCTCAGACATTAGTGTTTATAGGTCATAATATGAGTAGCCTGTGCATTAAACAGTTAAGTGGGTTTTGGTGGGGCTTCAACCAAAAGTAAATTGTTCTTCCAAAACCATGCTAAATCTCATGTTTACTAGCATTAGAATTATACTAGTTTTTTTTTAAGTGAGTGATATTTTCTGCAATATTTTGTCATTAATATTAACACATAATTGGAGGAAAATAGAGAAACAACAGAAATAATAGAAGTGAAATATGCTATTGAAATATTTTTACACGTAGAAAAGGAGGTTTTAAATCTAATGATCTACTAATTCACCTATTTTGCTTCCTTCAACATAAAATGTTATCTTTGTTCAAAATAGACAAGGCACTTCTCCATCTACTTCTAATGCTTGACTACAATGATTTTCCCCCTTAAAATTAACAGAGGGAAAGAAAGGAACAAAAAGTAGCTGGAAAAGATGAAAGATTATTATATCTTATATACAATTTAGGGACTTAAAAGGGTAATGGGGTAGAGATGTATTAAAAAAAGTTAGCGAAAGAACAGCTTTAACTTGTGGCCTCAAAGCTTTGTTAGATTTATATACTTTGGCTTAATACACTTTATTTTCTCTGGAAAACTGCCGTAGCAGTTTTCATAAAGGAGTATTACACAAGAAAGAAATTAAAAATGACTTTTGTTAGTCTAAAAACAACTTTCACAAAATTATTTTACTAACTTGATAAAAAATATCCAAGTATGTTCTATCCTGAGGATAGATGGGAGATTAATGACCACAGTGTACTCTGCCATTTTAGAATTCACTGCTGACAATTTTCTTGAAAAGAAAACAAACCCCCAAAGTACTCCAAAATACCCAATGGCTACAGCTTTGTCTAAGGGAAAACTGTTTGAAAAAGCAGTCATACAACAAAGAAAATAAGACATTTGGGTATTTTCTGAGTAGTTTGTGAAAATCAGCTGAGTCAACCAGCATAAGGAACATTAAAATGATCAATTCAAGAATAATCAGAATAGGTTTTAAAATGACGTTTACACATGCTGGCAAATGGTTTTCTATTACAAATACTACCATAACTTGAATTATACTTTCTAACTACCATATACACCCTATTCCTGTGCCTCAGTATTTGTTTCATGGAAACAACTGACCACTTTTTGCTGTTCTTGAGCAAAACCAAGTATGATTTATACACAGCAAAAAAGCCATATGACCATCATATGGCCAAATTCTACATTAACAGAAAAAAAAGACTTTACATTTCATATACAGAAGTAATTATTTTACCAGTGACAATGATAAATTTTGTATTATGCTGGGAATCAATTTTGGTACTAACCAGTCACAGTTTGAAGCATAAAGACCTGGTGATATAAGCTGGAACATGAACCACAAATACAATTTGCCCTGACCCTATATAATAAGACATCTAGTATGCATTTTCAGAGATTTCTACCTTGTCTATAAAAATACACCTTCAGTTTTGCAGCAGACAAATGTTATTTGCAGGCACACAAAATATATTTAAAATTAGAGCTTCTGGGTGGCTGGATGTCACATGGGCAATAGGGTTCTACAGAGAGAGGTGGAAAAGTGTTCGTGAAAACAGTTACAGTCACTTATCAAATAATGTCTCTCCCCCCCCTTCTTTTTCTGATACAGGACTGTGAATTTTGAATTAGTTATAATTTTTAAAAGAGTCTTTAAAAAGGCTTGAACTTGAATGAACAAATCATTATTCTCTTCACTGGGATGTATGTTGGCTTAAAAAGTTTGCTAAAAACAATAATAATAATGTAATAAATAAAATATTATTCAACCCTAGTCTCCTTTATTTTTAGTACTATGAGCCACAAATAATGCTTGCATATAGGTATACATTTATAATTGAATTAACATTGTGTAAAGCTTTCATTATGTTAAAATTTCAAAACCTAGAAGAATTAGTTCTCACTCATTTTGCTTGTGAAGAGAAATATGCACATATCAATGAAAAGGCTACATGTGTGGTGAATTTATAAACTAATTTTGTTTAAATATCTCTTTCTTCATTAATGATATCCAAGTATTTTCAAAAAGATCCTCAAAAGAGGACTGTGAATATTTTAATAACTGTAAATCTGCCACTATATATACTTTTTAGGTTCAGTTTCTCAAATACTTCTTTCTCAAAGTAGAAGTAACAGAATATCCAGAGCTGTGGCTTTCATGGGGGGGGACCCTAAGACACCTCCAGAGACAGCTAAAATCTTGAAACATCCCTTAAAGGTCCTAATTATGTATTTTCAAAGGGGGAAAGGATATATAGAGGGAAGTAAATGAGGATAGTGAGACTGTGAAATGTGTCTGACAGTTAATGGATTTTTTTCAAGGTGAGAGTGAAGGACAAATGGAATGATTGAATTAAATGGAAAAAAATGAGGTTCTTGATTTCAGGTGCAGTGCAGAATATTTCAGACAATGATTTCAATTTTAATCCACTTGTTACAAAGGGCAACCTACCCTTACACCTGAAAATTTTAACATGTTTCTTATGGTTTTGCTATAAACATCATGTCTATACATTCAAAAGGATGCTTGCAAACTTCATTCATATTAAAATCTATGCAGAATTTTGGCAATACAGTATGAGTAATATTACATTCTGTAAACCATGGCATATCACATTTTACATTATGCAAACAGATAATATTTACAAGTCTCTAGAAGTTTAAATACTTATCTACTAACATAAGTGATAGCAAAGTGCAGGACAAAAACAGTGCTATTAATTGCATGTCCTTTAAAAGCAGGTAAGAGTAAAACCATTTCTAAAACCTACCAAAAGCTTATTTACGTGTCCAGTAGGGATTACAGAGCATGAAGTTGCCTAGAAAAATGATGCATATTTAGAAACAGTGAGTATGAAAATTATAAGGCAGCATGCTCAGAACAAGTTTTTGTTTTTTAAACACCAGCACTGATGTTTAATCTTCAGTGGCAACTATATAAATATATACACATATATATGTATGTATACATACACATATATGTATGCATACATACACATATATGTATATACATACATACACACATGTGTGTATTTAAAAATTGAGAGTGCAAAACACAAGCCTCATTTAACAACAAAAAAAGATGTGCAAATTTTCTTCTTAAACACAAATAAAAGAGTGAGGAGAATATTCTACCATTATAAAGAATAAGTTGAACACAGCAAAGGAGGCCATCTTCATTCCAAAATCATCTACAAGGCACTAAGGGTAGGAAATGACAGGTAACATAGAAGTGACTGAATAGAATTCCTCAGTCAGGTCGGAAAATGGGATATTTTGGTAAGAATTCTATTAGTATTACCTGTAAAATAAGAACAAATAAGAATATATTGATAATTTTCAGTTATTATAACATATAAAACAGAAAGTTTTATAATTTTCACAGGATTATATTTTGATTCTGTACTATAAATTAATAAAATACAGCAATTATAAAAAGAACTTATCACAAGTTATCATTAGATTGACAAATTAAATTGGCAAACATAACTTTGTACAGCAGATAACAGCTTTATTACCTGATTTATCATAACTATTTGTTTAGGGACAGAAAAGCAAATCCTACTGCATTATCTTATCCTTCCCAAACTTCTTCCCTCCTTTTATTTTTAGCAGAGTGGAAGGGATTAAAATTATGTTATATAGATTAGAAAAAATACCTTTACCAAAGCAGCTGATAATGGCTGAGTATTACTATCTTTGACCAGTTTTTGTGAAAAAATACCAAAATGTCCTGATGAATTGATTATGACATTTTAAAGACAGATTTGAAATGAAATAAAAAACTAAGATACTTATAGTTAAATAAATTTATGTTTAGTATGTAGTTTATACATGAAGCTTGACATGTAGAAACTACATATGTAAAATATACACAGTATAGCTTATATGAGATATATAGTTTATATGATATATATGATACTTCATATGTAAAAATGGAAATTTTCATAGTTTATGTAAGGTTTCATCTGTAGTTGATTTTAAATTTGTGATCATCTGCACATTTTCCTCAAACTGTTTAAAGTAGAACAAGAATTCATGATGTTTACTTCTGAAGTTGAACTTGAATGTTTATATTTAAATATATACTGCATGTCAGCAACTTCAATCATGGATAAATTTTTGAATGTTCAGATTTATCACATTGGCTATATGTGAATCTCATGTTTTAGGATTAAGAATGCATCATCACTTTCAGTAAAAACAATTAGAACCTATAGTATCTTTATATAAGTTAATTGTCAGCTAAGGAAAAAAGCCAGAAATATAAAGTCAGAATTCAGATATCAACTACTATTTCATGCACATTAAAAAAAATAATATAATAGTTTATTTTTACATCATTTTGTACATTTTTTCTCATCTCAGTTGTAATCCCTGTGGGCTTCCCATCACCAAATCACCCATGTGCCATCACCATAGTCCAGTGCATTTCCCTCCCCCCACT
>NW_004567120.1:1078305-1085110 GCF_000260355.1 Condylura cristata | reverse complement strand
CACTGTTCTTGATCCCATTCCCCACTCCACCCCCATAAAATGTCTCCGGTATATAGATGTTCATTATTCTTATTATTTTCTCGCCTGGTCCGTTATACTCCTGCTATGAGTGAAACCATCCGGCATTTTTCCTTTTCTGTCTGGCTTATTTCACTAAGCATATTTCATGCACATTTTTATAAGAATTATATGCAGAAATCCTTTGTTCACCAGCAGCTGTGTCCAGCATGTAGTAGTTTGCTGCTATTTTAAAAGCAGGTCAAGGCTGTGTAATGCTTTCATCAGGGCACACTAGTTGCAACTTTTCTAAGATCTAATAATGCTAGCTTTCCAGATATTTCATATTGGCTACTAATCTAAAGAAGGTAGAAAGAAAGGTAAAAAAGAGGATTGGACAAATGCTAAATATAGTGAAATGTCACATTTAGCATGGAATCAAAAAATGTAATTAAAAGCAACCACATACTTACATACTCCATCATATTGCTAGTTTCGCATTTCCTTTTAGTCAACTTCCAGTGCAAAGCAAGCTAAAAAAGGATAGTTTGTTAATAATTTGATATTGATTCATAATATTTATAATAATTATTACCTATACATTTGAATGAATCAGAGAGAAATACAGGAGCAAGAACCATATACAAAACACAGCATTTAAAATAACCTATAGGAAATACACATTTAAAATAGAGTATAAGTTTTCTAATGCATTCTTTTGTGGTATAAAAAATTCTCACGTTTTAAATTTAATAATACAAATATATGCATGGATACTTATCTGCTTAGACATTCTTACCTTGTGATATAATCTGTTATTTTCCCATTCTAACAACTTCTGAATTGATCTTCTGGTCTAGGATAAAGAATCAAGTATTTGTTAGAGAATTTTGTAATCTATGTCTATCCACATTTTTTTGTTTCTTTGTGAGATCCTACTATTTCTCCTCCTTTCTATTAAAATCAGAAAAATGTAACTGAAGCTGCCAAAAGAAGGGTAATATTTGTGACATTATAATGTTATAAATTTCCCCTCTCCCCACTCCTCCCCCCTCCCCCACACACATGCAAGCATACAGGGATTTATTATTTTTTAAATAGATTTACTTATTATGCACAAGAACTGGGGTAGAGGCCAGAGGTGTGTGTGTGTGTGTGTGTGTGTGTGTGGAAGGGTGGGGAGAGGTGAGAGGATGCACCAGAGACAGAGTGGGGAGTAGACAGGCAGATGGACTGAAATACACTGCTGAGGGGAGCAGCAGAACTGGGGTAGAGGCCAGAGGTGTGTGTGTGTGTGTGTGTGTGTGTGTGTGTAAGGGTGGGGAGAGGTGAGAGGATGCACCAGAGACAGAGTGGGGAGTAGACAGGCAGATGGACTGAAATACACTGCTGAGGGGAGCAGCAGGCGCTAAGTGGGTCATCTCCCTGGCTGCTGGGAATCAAACTTGTGCTGCAATGGCTGTTGAATGCTTCACAGTGCTGTGCTTTAGCCCGTTGTGCCACCAGGGAGGGCCCCATACAGGGATTTAATATATGGTTTTCAAAATGAAATATGCACAAATTATTCTCCCTTGTGTGTCCATTCACTGGGCTTTGTAAAAGCATTACCAACACCGCCAGTAGTGCATTTACAAAAGTCTCCAAATTGAGATTTTTGAGTATCCTCTCAAAGGGTTACTTTTTCAATATACATTTAATATGCCAAGCTAATCTTATTCTTTTTTTAAAAGATTTATTTATTTATTCATACAGAACTGGGCTACAGGCCAGAGATGCAGAGGGTGAGAGGATTCACCAGAGACAGAGCGGGGAGCAGAACAGGCAGATCAACGAAATACACTGCTGAGGGGAGCAGCGGGCAGGCCAGGAGAAGTCTGCCTCGCCATGTGGATCTCCTCTGGGGCAGGCGGAAATGGAACTCATGCGGAAGTGGCTTTAGCTTCTTAGTGCTGTGCTTTAACCCGCTGCACCACCAGGGAGGGCCCTGCTAATCTGATTCTTCATAGAAAGTTTTCCTATCCTTTATCTTTGTATATAATACTCAGCCAAGGTCTATACATTGACTAAAGCAAGCCAACATATGTAAGAATTTCAAATGAAAATTTCCACTAAAGAGAACACATTTAAAACAGGAAAACTTGTACTTTGAAGAATAATATATATTAGCAAAACCTTTTTAATTAACCAGCAGCCATTTTTGACTCTTGCTGGGAGAGTTTTATAAGGTTTCCAACAAAAAAGTTAGTAGACATTGTTAAATATTAAACTACTCCCTAAAAGTAAATGATTTGCAAACCAGGCTGTATTTACTGTGATTCCCAAAGCACCAACACAGGAGTTCTACAGGTTCAATATGTACGCTAACAATCAGTGTTAGCTGACTTCATGAGTTCATGTATAGTGGGTCAGATCAGCCACAGTGCTTGCCAGCACATACCCTGGTAATTGTACTTGACAGATGCTCTTTATTTATTTATATTAAATATTTATTTTTACAATGTTTACTTTCTTTTTTAAGGCGCAGATCCCATAGAATTTCCATCACCAATTCATCCATGCATCATCAACTACAGTCCCTTATGTTCTTCCTGCCCTTGCCCTGGTTTGTTTCCCCCGTACTGATAGACTCTCTTTAAACAGAATCAGGACTCTCTTTAAACAGAATCAGATGGATAACAAAGAGAGTGAATTAGTAATTAAAAATATTTCTTCAAAGTAAAACCTAGATTCAGAGAGCTTCAATAATGAACTCTGCCAAACATTTGAAGAAACAATACTATGAATATAAAAACAAAATCCTCAAAAAAGATACTAACAAATTGAATCTAGCAATATAAGAAAAAGATTACAGATCAAACCAAGTGGGATTGATTGCAGAACACAAAAATAAATTAGTGCAATATATTAATAGGATAAGGGGCAGCAACTGTATGATCATCTTAATAGATTTAGAATCAGCAATGAATAAAATTCAATATTCATTAATGATAAAAATTAAAAAAAAATAATTAGGATTGAAAAGAAATTTTCTCAACCTGGTAAAAGTCATCTATGAAAAACCTACAGCTAACATTATACTTAATGGAGAAAGGAAAAATGTTTTGTCCTAGGATTAGTAATAAGGCAAGGATGTCTCCTCTCATTACTTTAATCAGCACTGTTCTAGAAGTTACAGCTACTGCAATTAGACAAAAATAAAGAAATAAAAGACATATAGCTTAGAAAAGAAAAAGTGAATTTGTTTTCATTTTCAGAGAACATGATCTTATGTAGAGAAAACCCTGAGGAATCGACTAAAAAAAAAACAAAACAAAACAAAACCACTATTAGAATTAATAAAATTCAGGAAGCTTATGGGAAACCTGATTGTAGTAGGCAGAACTGTAGTAGCTCTACATTTTCTTCCTCTGGTGTTATACCTGTGGATATGTTACATCACATTGCAAAAGGCATGTTGCAGATGGAACCAAAGTTTACCAAACATATGGCCTTTACAATAAGGGAGATTATCCTGGATTATTTTGGTGGACCCAATGTAATCACAAGTCCTTAGAAGCAGAGAGCTTTCTCTGGCTAGACAGAAGGATAATCAGAGATGCTTGATGCACAAGAAGGAGTACAATCACCATTGCTGGTTTTAAGATGTAAAAGGCCACCTTAGAAAGTGTAAGAAGGAAATGATTTCTGAATAAATTGAGGATGTCCAGAAAGGAATGTAGCCCTGCCAGTACCTTAATTCTGGTTTTATGTGATCCTAATAAGAGAACCAAAATGCACCATACTGTGCTCAGACTTCTGACTGTGAAGTAATGAGTGTTACTTTAAGTCATTAAGTTTGTTGAAATTTGGTACACTAGATAGAAAAGTAATACTAAGATAAACATATACAAATCAATTGTGTTTACTATCAGTGAAAATAACAGATTGATTCCATTTACAATAGAATTAAGAACAAAATATTTAAGAATAAATTTACCAGAAGTATGAGATTTATAAACCAAAAACTAAAAAAAAACACTTAAATCGAAGAAGAGGCAAGCAAATGGAAAGATAATCCATGCTCATGAATGCAAAAACTCAAGTAACAGTATTTACAATAAATGTTGCTGGGAAAAACTGACCCTCTGAAAGAAGAATGATGAACTTGGTCCCCAACCTCACACCACACACACAAATTAGCTCAGCATGAATCAAAGACCTAATTTTAAGAGGAGAGACTTTTAGAAAGATAGAAGAAAGCACAGGACTAAATCCTTGTGGTAAGATGCAAAAAAAAAAAAAAAAAGTGAGAGAACTTAAAAACTGATAAATTTAACTTAATTAAAATGAAAACTTTTGTGTCCAAGATACCATCAAGACAGTGAAAGCCCTTCCAGAATGGAAGTAAGGTCCTGGGAATGAAGACCTCCTTCCTGGAGACACAACTTTTAAACTTAACAATATTAGTAAGGACAATCATTCAAATGCTCCAGAGACTGACTAAAGGATTTCCAACAGATTAAAAAGCATTTAGGTCCACACCTTAAGGGAGAAATCCTGAATTATTAAAAAAATAAACAAGCATGTTTAAAAGCAAAAACGGTCTTTTTTCTGCTTCTTGAAAAAAAAAAACAGATGAGGTCTTGAAAGAAAATATTTAGTCAACAAAATATATGAAAAGTAGATGTGAACACTATACCCATATTTCCACCACTCTGCCCTGTGGAAGAGCTGTCTTAGCACACCTGGAGCTGATCGTCAGAGTTCAATATCCTTCCGCAACCTGGAGTAGAATAGTTCTTCTGGGAAATTTGGGAGAAAATAACTCCATGCTGTTGACACTGTGTGTCAATTGGGTGGTGGCAGCAGAGCAGCAGCCATTTCCCCATACTCCACATGTACATAATAGGCAGGACAGTTGGTGAAACGTGTAGTTCCCGTTTCTGGCATGCATCTGTGTTATGGGAGAGCCAATAAACTTGGTAGTTCCCCATCTTCCCAGCTTCTTAGGGCAAACATATTGTGGGAGAATTTGATAGATGTGAATATCAGCAGATCCTACCCTCTACAGCTCTGGGCTAAAAGACAAATCCATGGATAATATGTTGGAGACATTTCTTTGAAATACTAACTACCATAAACAATCTTGTGGTCTAGTCTGGCTTTCTGAGCATGGGTGACATGATCTGGTTAGGTTGTTAACAAACTTTGAGGCCTTATCTAGGATCCCTTTTCATTCTGGCTTTGAGGATGACCCTTTGGCACTGGGAAGGACCACCAGCCAATCCCAGCAGCTGCCAGAGCTCTTTTACTAGGGGACTAGAACTGTGTCTCCTGAGCAACTATCCTTGGTTATGACTGCATCTTTCAATTTTCATAAAGTAACTCAGGAAATGCTGGCTGGAGCATGCAAAAATGTCCAGACAGATAAGTATCTGGAGTATTGATGGTCGTGGTCATTGCCTCTTCTGGGGTGGTTGTAAGAGACTATCTATCATCTGTTAAGGAATTATCTGTGTTTGTTGGCTGCCCACAGTGCATGGGTTCCAGATAAGGAGCCTTTAGACTGTCCTAACTGACCTGTTTTGTTTACCCTCAGACCACACAGGTTAGTGTACTTTTACAGGTTGTGGCTTGATTTTATCTTTCTAGTAGAATGGGTAACACCAGAGCAGCTGAAAGTCCCCTTGGACATATCCTGAATTGGGACAAGTGTAGTTATGAACTGAAGGAAAGGAAGAAAATGGTATTTATCTGTAACACTTCATGGCCAGTAGGGAACAGTTCTCAAAGGATTCTAGCCTGAATCTTCACTTTGATTAGTAAACTATACTTGAGACTGTTATTCAGTTTACACTTTGATGACCCCACATAAGAGACCCAGAATGACTGCTAGAGGTACCTGGAGAAGTGAGAGGCTAGAAAGCATGCCTGGGTACTAGTGGGCCCTTTGAAAGTCCAGCCAGGTCCCTAAAGCTACAGTCCTGGTGAGGGTGACTCCTTCCTGGATCTTGGACCTCCCTGCTCATGCTTGATGGTTCTTGATTTTATTAGGTAAATTCTTTCAGGCTATGGAATTCCAGACTAAGGTGCCCAATCTACAAGGAGTAAGTTTCTGGCTCAAACTGGATATGCAGGTGAGTCCTTAGATGGAACGAAATGACTGAAGAGAGCTCATTCTAGTATATGTGTGTATACACTTAGAAAAGCAGGCTCAAGAATAAATAATAAAATTATAGAAACTGCAAAAGCTATCTTGAATACCTAACACTACAGAGGCCCTGACTAAACTCAGATGAAGATACAGCCTCGCTGATTCTGGCTTCTCAGACTTTTAGTAACTGGTTCACACGCTTGTTTCTAAAAGTAAAGCTAAACAATGGAATAAAAAGGGGCTTTTCTTTCTTGAATTCTTTTCTCTTTTGAGAAGTGAGAAATGGTGGGCCTCCTGGTGACCTAATGGTTAAGTCTCAGTGCTATCACCCCTAAGGCCTGAGTTTGATCCCTGACCAGAGAGGTGACCCACATGGCACAGCATGTCTCACCCAGTGCCCCCCTCAGCAGTGTACTTCAGTCAATCTGCTTGTTCTGCTCCCCACTCTGTTGCCAGAGTGAATCCTCTCATCCTCCACAACTCCTACCTACACCCAGTTCTCCAATGCAAAAATAAATAAATTAAAAAAAAACTAGAAGTGAATACTGGCCATTTTTTTTCTGTTTCTCTCTTCGTAGTTGGTTTCCAAAATCTTCTCATGCTTGCTTTAGAACTTTTATATGCTGTATGCATTTTTTTTATTTATGCATACAGAACTGGGGTACAGGCAAGAGG
>NW_004567120.1:1058267-1077965 GCF_000260355.1 Condylura cristata | reverse complement strand
AATAGGTATGGCGCTTTTTCTCTTATTTTGTGTTGGGGATTGATTTTTTGATTTTAATATGCTACAAATGTTTACTGTCTGGCTAAATCGTTACTAACTCAGAAAACTTAGTTGCTTAATGGACCTGTGAAAAATTCTGCAACAACTCATTAAGATTTCTGGTGGAAAATATTGAACTGGTGAAAAATAGGAAAGAAAATGTAAAGAAAAAGTGTAGAGAAATATCTTGGCTCGGCTGAGGGCAATTTTTTTTTTAAGATTTATTTACTTTTGCATTTAAGAGTTGGGGTGTAGGCCTGAGGTACATGATGGTGAGAGGAGTCACCAGAGACAGAGTGGGGAGCAGAACAGGAAGGATGACTGAAACACACTGCTGAGGGGAGTGGTGGGTGAGACAGGAAAGGTCTGCTGGACCATGTGGGTCTCCTCCCTAGCCAGGCATCGGGATTGAACCTGTGCTGCAGTAGCTGCTGATAGTTTCATAGTGCTGACACTTAACCCCTTGTACCACCAGGAAGGCTCAAGGGACCTTTAAAAATTTTTTTTTAAATTTATATATATATATATTTACATCATTCTTCCTTTTTGTACAATGTATGCTTTTTCCTCTCAGGTGTTATCCCTGCAAAATTCCCACCACCAATTCACCCATGCAATCACCATAGTCCCCTGTGTAAAAACATGCAGAGGGAAATTTTTTTCTTTTCATTCCCCCCCCTCCTTATTTATTTTTACATCATTCATCATTTTGTACATTTTCCCATCTTGGTTGTAATCCCCGTGGGCTTCCACCACCAATTCACACATGTTCTATCATTATAGTCCTGTGCTCTCTTCCCACCCCAGTTTTTTATCCCATTCCCTTTCCACCCCATACCATGTATCTGGCTTATATCTGTTTGTTGTTCTCATTTTTCTTTTATTACATTTGCTTCTCTCTTTTCTCCCCCTGATCCCTAATGCTCCTGCTATGAGTGAAATTATCTGGTTATTTTTCTTTCTCTTTCTGGCTTACTTCACTAAGCATGACCCCTCCAGCTCCATCCATGTTGCTGCAAAAGGCATGAGTTTATCTTTTTGATCGCTGAGTAATATTCCATCATATATTATGTACCACATCTTTTTACTCTAGTCATCTACTTTTGGGCATTTGGGTTGACTCCATGTCTTCCCCATTGTAAATAGTGCAGCAGTAAACATGGGGGTGCAGGTGTCCTTTTGAATAGATGTGGAGTGGGAAAAGCTGGGCCATATATAAGCTCCATTTTTAGCAGTTTGAGAAACCTCCAAAGTGGTTGGACCAGTTTGCACTCCCACCAGCAGTGCAGGAGAGTTCCTTTTTCTCCACATCCTCGCCAACATTTGTTGTTGTTAGTTGTTTTAATATGTGCCATTCTCACTGGGGTAAGATGGTATCTCATTTGGTTTTAATTTGCATTTGAGGGAAATTTTTAAATAAAATTAAAATATAGTAATTATACTTAAAATTATGTCAGATTATGGCTTTCCTTTTGCAAATTCTTTTCAGCAAATTGGACAAATAATACATGTGATGCACTCAGAGATACTGCAGCCACAAGGAATGCTGAGTTTCCAAAATGTGTCTTTTTGTTCACTAAATTTACTTTTTTTTGTTTTTTAATTTTTCATAGAGGAACTGGGGTGTAGGCCAAAGGTGTGTGTGCTGGGTGGGAGGTGAGAGATTTGACCAGAGACAGAGTGGGGAGCAGAACAGGTTTACTGAAACACATTGCTGAGGGGAGCAGTGGTTGAGACAGGAGAGGTCTGCTGGGCCATATGGGTAGCTTCCTGGCCGGGATCAATCACAGGCCATAGTGGTAATAGTGCTGATACTTAGTCCCTAGGCCACTGGCGAGGCCCTGCACACTAAATTTAAGAGCTCAGATTTAACGAGAAAACGATTTTTGAAAGAGTTGATTGGTCAATAAGCAGCAATATACAAAACTAGACTCTCAATCTCCTTTCTTTGCATCCTCACATGCCATCACTGCCAATCTACCTTGTGTTTTCTTCTGTCTCTCTTAGAACTGAGCTTGGTTGCAATATGGCTCAACAGAGACACAAAGACTTTACACTATCTGAGGTCTACCGCCAATCCTCCGTGTACCTTTTCTTTGTTTATCTTTGAAATAACCAGCTTTAGAATGACTTTAGTCTTGCCCTATAGAAGTTTTAATAATAGCTGAATGGGAACACTTATCTGGCGTGTAAAAAACTTAGTTTTAAACCTCCTTGATATCAAAGTATATTGAAAAAATGTCACAGGCACAGTAACAGACCAATTTCTTTGAGAAATTGCACTATCTTTGTTTGCAAATGTCTTTGTCTTTACTGGACAAGAGTGGTTCTAGACACTGTGCAGGGGGGTGAGGGTGGGAAGAGGGTGTATGTGTTCTTCCAGTCCAAATCTTTTCTAGATATTTAGAGAAAACATTTGCTGCAAGGGAAAAAAAACTCATTTTTTTTCCTGCCTCTATGTTTTTTAGAACCAAAAGAGACTTTCTTTGAAATCAAATTTAAGGGGCAGTATCTTATTTAAATGAATTCATGAGAAGAGAAAAATTAAATGGCTTAAAATTTCATGGCTTAAAGTATACATGCCTTTAAAGTGATAATGTCATATTTAACTTTTATTTCATGTTTAACTGTGTTTGGAAATTAAATCAATGAAAGGGGCCCTCCCTGGTGGTGCAATGAGTTAGGAGACAGCACTGCAAGTCAGCCACAACCGCTTCAGTGTGAGTTCAATCCCCAGCCCGGGAAGTGATCCACATGGTGCCGCACCTCTCCTGGCCCACCTGCTGCTCCCCTCAGCAGTGTACCTCATCAATTGCCTGCTCTGCTTTGCACTCTGTCTTTGGTGAATCCTCTCACTGCTCCTGCATCTCTGGTCTGTACCCTAGTTCTGTATGCATAAATAAATAAATCTTAACAAAAATTAATAAATAAATCAACAAAAATTAACACATGTGGCCAAACTTATATTTTCAAGTTTCAGATATTTATTAATCAGTATAAATCTCAACACAGTATACCCACATAATTTTGTACATTTAGAGGGGAAGTATTTCCTTGTTAACTGGAAAGTTGTATGGATGACTTCTGGAAGAGTTTCATGATAAACAGCTTTATAGTGGAATATTTCATTTAGAAGACTAGACCTTCTTTCTTCAGTTTGCTGTCATCTACATTCCTACTGAGTAGGACTTGTACTGATCACTGACACCTGGCTTGTTCCAGGGTTCTGGGTTATTCTTTCTATTCCAATTAATATCTGTCTCGAACAAAGTCAGATGGATGACATACAGCGCTGCTCCAATGGCTCTGGCTCAAATAAATGCAAAGAGGGGGATCAAGTTAAGACGCTTTTTAGCCTGACTGAGCATCTGGCAGAGTACAGTTCTGGAAGAAGTTGGGCCAGGAAGGGGAGAACAAGTCTTCAAGGTCTCAGACTAAGTCTCTTGGCTGAAATTGTAGGTGAACATTAAGAGACATTTCAATGTGTCTGCCTGTTCTCCTGTCTTGCTATTTTACCTGTGGATGGTAATATCAGAACTAATCACATATAGTTATAAGTGACACCTATATAAATTCACAACTCAGGAATGTAATAAAAACTAGCAAAATGTTTTTCAAGAAATTGTGATCTAGAGTAATTTTTAGTAAATGAGAACTAGCTCAAAATTTAATGGCTTAGGGCCCTCCCTGGTGGTGCAGCGGGTTAAAGCATAGCACTAAGAAAGTAAAGCCACTTCCACATGAGATCCAACCCCACCCACCCCAGAGGTGATCCACATGGCACGGCAGACCTCTGCTGACCTGCCTGCTGCTCCCCTCAGCAGTTTATTCATCAGTCGACCTGTTCTGCTCCCCACTCTGTCTCTGGTGAATCCTCTCACTATCCCTGAAACTCTGGCCTGTACCCCAGTTCTGTATGCACAAATAAATAAATCTTGAAAAATTTAATGGCTTAAAGTATGTATGCCTTTAAAGTGGTAATGTCATATTTAACTTTTACTCTATGTTTAACTGTGTTTAAATCAGAATTAGCTGCTGGTATTCTAACAGTGTAATCGCCATAAGAAGGTAAGGATTCATATTCCTTGCCCCACCTACTGAAGCAGAAATGGGAAGCTGGATAAGACAGGGAGAAGAGTCTCGGAGAAGGAGGCATGTGGAACAGAGACAGGTGAAGGGTCCCACTTGCTTCTCGGATCTGGGCTTATACCAGGGACTTGGGGGACATGGAAGGAGACACATGCACTGAAGACACGTAGAGACCCTTGGAAGAGATGCAGGAAGAGAACCATGAGGAGGTTGACAATGACAGGATAATTTGGAATATTAAAACTTCATGAGAAGTGCCATTATAAGGAGAAACATTAAACCTTTTTGGCATACATATACATATTAATATAAAAACTATGTGAAGCATAGCATATAAAAACTATGTGGTATAAAAACTATGTGAAGCAAACTTCAATATATTCTGGTGTAATATAACACTGGTTAATTGTGGTTATTCTAAAATACTGTATGTAACAGATTTGAGCAAACTTCTTTGTCAATTGCATTGCAATCAGATTTTAATTATGGTCACTTTAAAGTTTTTTGCCATTTATAGACAATATTATTTATTTATTTTTTAAATATACTCTGCTTCGTACTTAAAGAACTCAGAGGAAAAGGATTCTGACAAATATGCCTGAAATACACACTTATCATGGAACTGAGGACAAAAAAAAAAAAAAGATAACTGCAGCACTCATGAAAAAATAGGACTTATAAAAATTGCTACAAAGCATCTGAGATTTGCTACACAGGACTGGATGAACTGTGAAGGATTACTATGATTTTTCAATAATAAATCATATGATTTGGTAAGCAGAACTGAAACATTTACTTTCTCCCAACACCCCCAAATATGAAATACAGTAAGTATTCTTCTCATTTCTCAGGTCAATGTGTTTACTCGCATCACATAAAACCAGTAAGACATCTTCTTCTCTATAACAAACCATTGGAAACATTGTTGTATTACTAATACTTTGATTAGATGTTATATTTGAAACCAGATTACTTTCAGGAGTCCACAGAATTTAGTGCCTTCAAGAAAATGACAGCTTGAATGCCCTGCTTTCATGGTCCTAGGTCTGTCAGGAAAAGGGCAAGAAAAGTTACCACCTGGTAGATCCAGATACCCCAGGACATTTGGGGACCTCAAGGAGATGAATGTACCCAAAGAAACAGGTATTGCAGGTAAGGTCTGATGGTGAGACACTGGATTGGTCCTAAGTCCTTTAAATAAAGACCATTAAAAGCTCAATCTAAGAGTCCTTATGAAAAATTCAAGCAAAGCATATTTTGAAAAGGCACATGATCATATTTTTTTGTGCTTATAAAAAAACAAATAAAACTGGTCAAATTTATTGGAACTAGACTTAATCTGAAAATGAATTATAATAATTTGGTGGAATTAGAATGAAGGTAGAGAAAAAATATGTTTCAGTAACATCTTTTTGTGCATATCAGATTCCAGACCTCTTAAATTATTTCTGAATTTTTTGCTCTTACTTATAAATTGGCCTGGAGCCCCAAATATTTCTAATATCTGCCATGACTTTCTAAACTATCTTTTCCAGTTTTTCTCCCCCCATCTTTTTGGCTTCAACTGATTGAAAACTAAACTGTCTTGTTCTGAAACCACAGTTAAGAATGTAGATGTCAGCTTCAGGGAAATCACCAAGATGTCTGTGAGTAAACATGACTATTGCTGTTTTCTTAAGTAACTGATACCAAGCTGCAAACAGATGTTTGCCCTCATCCCCCAGGAGATGCTTTGAACATCTACTGATGTTCAAAGAAATTTTCTCTGTTGGCTTCCTTAGACTCTTGAATGGACCCGTGGTTTGCTTCAATCTTTAATTTTCATTTCTCTACTGTTTTTATACAAATCTCTCTGATTGTTTGCACCCACCTAAGGACTTTGGACACAACTTTTTTTTTTTTTTTTTAAGATTTATTTGTGCATACAGAACTGGGGTATAGGCCAGAGGCTCAGGGGCAGCGAGAGGCTTTACCAGAAACAGAGTGGGGAGCAGAACAGGCAGATTGATGAAGTACACTGCTGAGGGGAGCAGCGGGCCGGTCAGGAGAGGTCTGCCACGCCATGTGGTCACCTCCGGGGCAGGCGGGAATCGAACTCATGCAGAAGTGGCTTTAGCTTCTCAGTGCTGTGTTTTAACCCGCTGCGCCACCAGGGAGGGCCTGGACACAACTTTTTAACTGAACTTAACTATTTGTGAGATTAAGGGAATACTGTGTTGATATCCCTGACTATTCATCCAAATTTCACATCTTTTATAGGCTGTGTAGGTCCAGGTCACTCATTGTATGACATGTCAGCATATTTAAATGACTGGCTTGGCTCACTGAAAGTTGGAATGGAACATGATGGCAAAAATTATTAATCATGTTAGCTTTTGCCCTTCAGGTAGGAATACTATTTTACCCCACATTACTTCTGCAATCTGTGGTGAGCTGCTTCTCAATACTTAATTTCCTGGTTTCCAATGTAGGTAGCAAGACCACAGCCCCCTCAAAAGCTTTTTTACATGAAATTAAAACCAAAACCCTTCTTGTTTTCCTTCTTTTAATAAATTTTTTTTTATTTTGAGATAATGACAGATTCACAAACAATTCTAAGAAATGATACAGGGAAATCTCACATGCCCCTTTATCACATGGTAACATATTACAAAATTATAGAACAATATTAAACTCAGAATATTATCAGTAATAAAGTTATTGAACATTTTTAGCACCACAAAAATTTCCATGGTGCTCTTTTATAGCTACACTAAGCAAAACCCTTGTTAAGGTGAAGGCACTGACCCCCTCTTAGGAGGGAGCACTTTAAGAATATTATACCCACAGCCCCATCATCATAATTTTATGAATAAAATCCCTTTAAGAAGAGGGGGTGACTTTAAGGACTGAGTCAAGGGCAATGGCACAAACCCTGCCATTTATTTTAAAGCACTAAACAACAATCGTCAGGGCCTTTATAATAAAATTATTTCTGTTATTTCCAAGTATGCACATAACATCAGTGCCTGATAAACATCTCAGGGCTATTTTAAACTGGTAACAAAGAAAAGAGCAACCATTTCTGGGAGGTCCCTGATAATCTTGTGACTAACTGCCGTAGACCACCTGTGCCTCCCCAGAACCACTCCACTAGTGTTCTTATTTTGCTTTCTTACTTATAAATCTTTCTTGCTCACCACTAGAAGAGATTTCTTTAAAATACTAACTTCTGTGGCGCCACACATTAGTAGTAAACAACTTCCTTTGTGGAAACAAAGAAAAAAATCATACGTGTTGAAAGAATGAAAGTTTCCATCCTAAGACAAGAAAGAGACAATCCTGCCCATATTGGCTACTTCTTTCAGGATCTTACTATAAGTTCTAGAGAACTAAGCAAGAAAAGTAATAAAAGAGATCCATATAGGAAAGGAAGGAAGAAGCAAAATGATATTTGCAGGTGACAGTACTTGTATATAGAAAATCCTACAGCATTCACAAAAACCTGTTAGATCTAACACATAAATTCAGCATTTCACGATACAAAATCAACATGTAAAATTCTATTGCATTTCTATGTAATATTAAAAAAACTTGAATAAGTAATTAAAGAATTTTAAAAAGTACATTTACAATAGCATCAAAAATATTTAAGCTTAAGGAATAAAGACCTGTAGAGAAAATTGTAAAACATCACTGAAAGAACTCAAAGACCTAAATAAAGTCAGCCATCTGTGTTCATAATAGGAAAACAATATGGCAATATTACCCAAATTCAGTACAAACCCAATGTAATCCTTATCAGAATAATCCTGGGTAGAAACAGAAAAACTCATTCTAAAATTCATATGTAATCTCAAGAGACCCCTATTTACCAACCATTCAATGGGAAAAAAATCTTTCCGATAGATCTTGCAAGGAAAACTAGATATCCAGGTACAAAGAAATAACGTTGGGGTGTAAAGTATGTCATATATGCAAATTAACTCAAAGTGAATCAAAGAACTAAATACAAGAGTCATGATGATAAAAAGCCTTAGAACAAAACACAGGGGATGATCTTCCTGACAATGGAAGTTGTGAATATTCTTAGAAATGACACTGAAAGCCCAGGTGAAATGGGGAAAACAGTTTAACTGCATTTCATCAAAGCTAGTGACTTCTATGAATCAGGTGACACTATTAAGAGTGAAAAGAAATTCTACAGAACGGGAGAAAATACATTCAAATATTATATATGGTAAAGGGTTAATAGGTAGAATATATAAAAAATTACAACTCAAGGACAAATAAATTAACAGCTTAGGTTCAAAAAGGGCAAAGTAACTGATACACAAATTGCTAATATACAAATGAAAAAATTGATCTATACTGCTAGTGATTAGTAAAATGAAAATCAAAACCACCGTGAGATGGCATTTCATGCACATTTTGTGGCTATCAATAAAATGGTAAATAATGAATGCCAGTGAGTATCTGGAGAAATTGAAACCCCTGTTTATTGCTGGTAGGAATGTAAAACAGCATACGTCAAACTGAAAATTATTTGGTGGTTCCTCAAGAGCTAAACAATTGCTATTGATTTCAGCAGTTCTACTCCTAGGTATTTACCCAGAAGAACTGAAAGCAGGGACTTGAACAGGAACATGAATGATAGTGTTGATTCAATTCTTATCTACAGTAGCCATAATCTACATCTCGTAAACTCATATTCAAACTATAGAAAATCATGGAAAAATCTTGAAGAAATCAGTGAGAGACATACTTTACATATATCGAAGAAGCACACTTCAAAATAACACATGGGTCAAGAAAAAAATCTCAGGAGAAATTTTAAAATATTTTGAACAAGAGAAAATAAAAACACAGTTTACAAAAATTTGTGAAATGCAGTGAGAGCAGGTAAATATTTAGCATTGAATGTATACAGTAGAAAAGAAGAAAAACCTCAAATAACATACAGCTTGCACCTTAGAAAACTATAAAAAGAGCAAAATGAATTCAAGGTAAGAAAAAAAAAAAACTAGAGCAGACCAAAAATTCAATATACAAAAATTAAAAGCAATGTTATATATCAATGATACATCAAATAAAAATTAATGTAACAAGCATATCAGTAGGCACAAGAAAATCATGATTATATCAATACAGAAAAACATTTGATAAAATTCAATACCAACTCATGATTAAAAGAACTTTATAACAAATTCAGAATTTGCACTTTGATAAAGAATATCCACAAGAAAGAATAGCTAACATCATACTTTCTGGTGAGAAATCATAGCCCAAAGATAGAAAAAGATATCACAAGAAAACTACAGACCAGTATCTATCATTAGCTTAGGAGCAAAATCCTTAAAAAATACTAGCAAGTCAGATCCTATAATGTAAAGAAATGAATGACATACCACAACTATGTAGTATTTATTCCATGTACACAAGATTGGTTCAAAATTTAAAAAATTTAAAAAAAATTGATTAATATAGTCTATTACATTAATATATTAAAGAAGAAAAACCACAGTCATATTAATAGGTACAGAAAAAGCATTTGAGAAAATTTAATACCTGTTCATAATAAAACATCTTAGCAAAATACAAATAGAGGAAGTTCTTCAACTTGAACATCTTAACAAAAAACCTATAGCTAACATATGTAATGGTGAAAAAATCAAACTTCTCCAGCTGAGATCAGGAACAAGGCAAGGATATTCCCTCTCACCATTGTTTTCCAACAGCCATTTGGGAGTCTTAACTAGTACAAGTAAAGGAAATAAAAGGTACACATACAGAGAAGAAAAAAATAAAATAGTCTTCATAGATGACCCAATTGTCTATGTAGAAAATCTCAAGGAATCAATAATAACAAAATTCCTGAAACTAATCAGCTACGGGAAGGCTGTAGGATACAAGGTTAATAAAGTAATTTGCTTTTTCATACGAGCAATGAACATGTGGAATTTGAAATAAGAAATAAGAATATTAAAAATATAATATTATTTACATTAGTACCTAAAAAGAAATATTCATCAGGCTTAAGTGTAATAAAACATAAAATCTGTATGAAGAAAATTACAAAACTTTGAAGGATGAAATAAAAAAATACCTAAATGAATGGAGAGATATTCCATGGACATGGATAAGAAGATGTAATATTGTTAAAATGAAACTTCTTCCTAACTTGAGCTATAGATTCAACACAATCCCCATAAAGTTCCCAGCAATTTTTTTGACAAACTGATTCTAAAGTTCATATGAGAGTAAAAAGATATAGAATAACAACCAACACAATAATGAATGAAAACAAACTATAAGAGGACCAACAACACTCTTTCTTAAGACAAATTATAAAGTAGTAAAGGCAAAATAATAAGAGACTAGAGCCCAAAGACATAACTACACAAATATCATCATCTAATATTTCATAAATGGTCAAAGGCAATTCAGTGGGCGAAAAGGACTTTTCAACAAGTTGTGCTAGAACAACAGACATGCATATGAAGAAAAGAATTCAGACAATGAACTTATTACATGGATCATAGAGCTAAACGTAAAATACCAAAATATCCAACTAGAAGATAACAAAAGACAAAGTTTAGGAGACAAAGTTTAGGTTTGACAATGAATTCCGATACTATCAAAGGCACAACACATAAAAGAAAAAACTGATAACTCGAACTTTTGTAAAGATTAAAAATTTCTGCTCTAAAAAAGATACTGTTAACAAAATGAAAAGGCAAGACACAGATGGGAGGAAAATAGTTAAAAAAATCTTACACAGGATGAACACCTAAAATATATGAATAATGCTTAAAATTCCATGATAAAGTAAAAATTCCAATTAAGAAACGGGCATAGGTGTAAACAGAAATATCTCCCAAGAAGTTATACAGATGGCAAATAAACATAGAGAAAGAAACTCAATAATATCATATCACTCAAGGGAACTACAATTAAAACAACAGTAAGATACCATTATATATATCCTAGGAAGGCCCAAAATCCAAAACACTGACACCAAATGCTGATGAAGATATGGAGCAATGAGATATCTTATTCATTGTTAGTAAGAATAGCCACTAAAGAAGACAGTTTGGCAGTTTCTTAAAATACTAAACATAATCTTACAATATGATCCAGAAACTAAACTTCTTGGTATTTATCCAAACAAGCTGAAAATGTATGCCAACACAAAAACAGGTATCTAGGATGTTTGTGGCAGCTTTAAAATTGGAAAACTATGAGAACAATCAAGATATCCCTCAGTAGGTGATCAGGTAAACTGTCGTGCATCAAAACAATGGAGTTACAATTCCACTCCTAGATATCTACCCAGTGAGTACATACTCACTAATCTGGGGATATATGCACTTCTATGTTCATTGCAGCACTATTTATAATAGCCAAGTTATGGGAACAACCTAAGTGTCCAAAGATAGAACAAAGGATTAAGAAGACACATATAGACATGGTGGAATAATGTTCAATGATAAAAGATGAACTCTTGCTATTTGCAACAACATGGATAGAACTGGTGGAGATTATGCTAAGTGAAATAAGTCAGAAGGAGAAAGACAAATACCACATGATTTTACTCACATATGGAATATAAAGAAAAAAAAAAGGAACTGACAAAACTAAATCAAAGCAAACCCTAGAAATATGATTACAGAATTAAGGCTGCTAGAGAGGGAGAGAAAGTAGGGTAGGAACACAGGGGGAGGGGCCCAATGGGTGTGGTAGGAGACTATGAACACTTAAATGGTAGGGGTGTTGTGGCAACATACACTTTAGGAGGTATGAATGTATTCTTCTAAACAAAATACAGTGTTATAAACTAGTGTTACCACAGTAAAGAAAAACAAAGTAAATAAATTACAATGGAATATTATTCAGCAAAAAAGAGCTATCAAGCCACAGAAAGATATGGAGGAACTTAAATGTACATGTTAAGTGAATGAAGTCTATCTGAGAAGACTAGGTCTTTATATTCCAACTACATGACATTTTGGAAAAGGCAAATTTTGGAGAGAATTACAAGTTCCATGATTGCTTTAGATTTTGGGGAGGGGGAGGAACAGATGAACAGGTATTTGCACAGTAAAACCATTATTCTACATGTACTGATATGATGGATACATGCCATTATTCCTTTGACAAAACCTAATATACAACCCAAAGAGTGAACTCAAATACAAACCATAGACTTCAATAATAATATACTGATAACGGTTTACCAGTGATGACAACTTTATTACAATAGTTCAAATAATAATAGGGGAAATTGGGGGTTGGGTGAGGCAAGTATCTGGGAACTGGCCAACCTTTTTTCTTACAATTTCCTGTAGATTTAATTAAAATCGGACATATACAAAGTAAAAGTAAAATGAAGACATTCTTAGATAAAAATTGAGGGATTCTATTGTCTACAGATCTACTTTACAAGAAACACTAAGGGAAACTCTTCAGGTTGAAAGCAAATACACCAGACATTAATTTGAATCCATACCCAGAAAAAGGAAAACTCTAAGAAGCTCCATTAATTCAAAGTAGAGTAAACTCAAAGAGACCCATACTAAAAAACTTTAAATGATATTTGAAAGCCAAAAACAAAACAAAAAACAAAGAGCTAAATGTTGGCAGCAGCAAGGGAGAAGCAACTTATGTACAAAGGATTCCCAATTAGATTAACAGTCAATTTTACATTGGAAAGCATGAGGTCCATAAGTGGGTTAGCATATGTTAAGTGCTAAAAGAAAAATCTGTCAATCAAGAATTCTGTATCTGATAAAACTCTCTTCAAAAAAAAAAAAAAAAGGAGAAATTAAGACATTTCCATATAAATAGTACCAAGGAAGTTCATTGCTACTAAAATTGTAAGGGTGCTAAATAGAGTCCTTTCGGCTGAATGAAAGAACAGTAGGCAATAATTCAAGTCATATCATAAATAAAGAATACCACTGAAAATAAGTACATAAGTCAATATAGCAGCAAATATTTGTATTATTTGTTTTGGAAATCCGTTTTTTTCTCATATGCTAAGACAAATGCATAAATAATTATAAGCCTATTTTAATGAACACACAATATATAAGATATGATTTGTGATAGTAATGTATGGGTAAGTATGAAGATGCACAGGAGTAGATTTCTGTGTACTGAAGCTAAGGTGCTATTAACTCAAACTAGTGTTCTACAGATTCAAGATGTTTACTATTATTCCCAGAGTAACAACTAAAAACCAGCAAAAATATATAAAAGAGGAAATGAGAAAATACACGGTACAAGGAAGTAATATAATAACAGAGTAAATAGTTACAAATAATGGATGGAAAACAAATAGCATAATGGCAGAAGTCCTTCCTTATATGTTACTAAATTATATTGACCCCAAATTCATATATTGCCAGTATCTCAGAAAGTAAAGGATATTTGGAAATAGGGTTTATAATAAGGTAATTAAATTATCTTCTGAGATCATTAGGTGAGCCCTCGTGTTCTTATAACATAACATTAGGATGCAGACTTGCACAGAAGAAAGAACAAGTGAAGATCCAGGGAGTAAAAGGCTCCTATATGGCAAGTGGAGAAGCTTGGGAATAATCAACTTTCCCAGCACCTTCCCAGACTCACAATTTCTAGAACTTGTAAGAAAATAAATTTCTGTTGTCTGAACCACCTTGTCTGTGGTATTTCAGTAGGGTAGCATTAGCAAACTAATATTGTATCATTAATGCTTTAAGCTTAAATAATTATTCTCAAGATTTGCAGATTGCATTAAAATATATACTCTCTACATGAGACTCAAATTTATATTCAAAGACAAAGAGGTTGAAAATGAAAGGGTAGAAAAAAATATGCCATATAAAGAGTAACCAAGGGCCTCCCTAGTGGCACAAGGGTTAAAGAGAAGCTATGAAGCTATCTGCAGTACAAGTTTGATTCCCTTCAATCCCAAGCCAGGGAGGGGACCCACATGGCGCAGCAGACCTCTCTTGTCTCGCCTGCTGCTCCCCTCAGCAGTGTATTTCAGTCAATCTGGCTGTTCTGCTCCCCACTGTCTCTGGTGAATCCTCTCACCTCCTGTACCTCTGGCTTGTACTCAGTTCTTATATGCATAAATAAATAAATCTTTAAAAAAATAGGGGGTGGTTATAATAATATCAGATAAAGTAAGACTTTAGGCAATAAATGTTGCAAGAGAGAATAAGGACAGTATATATCTTAATATGCTCAGGCTGCTATAAAATACCACAGACTGGGGGGTGGGGGCGAGTTAAACAACAGACATCTATTTTTCCTAGTTTTGGAGAATGGGAAATCTTAAATCAGAGTGCCAGCATTTCTGGTTGGAGTCTAGTAAGAGTCCTCTTCCTGGTTGTAAACATCTACCTTCTTGCTGCCTTCTTTTGAAAGATACATGACGTATTCTCCATGATAAGACATATTTATAGCACTAAACAAGCCTCAATAAAACTTAAAAGATTAAAATAAGCCCAAGTATTTTCTCTAATAACAATGGAGTGAACCAGAAGTCACAATAGAAGGAAAATGTCATTATTTGTGGCCCTGACTTACACCTTGATACTGCTAGGGAGGAGACACATGGAGGAGAGACATGTAAAGACACTTGGAAGAGGTACTTGGAAGAGATATGTGGGTGAGACACATGGGGCGGCTGCTACTTTTAATTGGGAGAGATAATGCAGCCATTGTCTTCACTTCATGGTGGATTACCTAGCACATTTTGAATTTTAAGTCTCCCCTCCTGACTCAGCTCTCTGGGGCCTGCCTAATCCGTTTCTAAGGTACCAGAAGTTACCTCTGACTTGGGGCAAGCTTTTGGGGCTGAGAAGCCCTGCTCTGCGTTTGGCTAGGCATTTGCCCATAAGGGGATGGGTAATTTTGGGAGTTGTACTGGGAAAATATTATTTGAAATCCTTTCTTGTCTCTCCATACTAATTCTATTACAAACCTTTCACATTAACAGAATGCTTCCTCTGCCTTTCAGCACATGGATAGCAGAATCTCTTTTAGAGAGGGCACACCTTAACAGTTTGGGATCCTTGGGCTCCCCTCAGTTGCACACTAACAATACCACTGTTATTTCAGTGGTAGATATAAGAATGGATAAATGAAAACCCTCATTTTATATATTATACAGTCATGGAATTCTATCAGATACAAGAAAGACTAGGAAGAGCTCTGTGTACTCTGATCTGTATTTCTTTTCTTTCATCTAATTTGTTAAAAAAAAAAAAGACACACAAAGGGGTTATTTTTCTGGTTGTGCCATTGACTGAACCTAAGAAGTCACTGCACATTTCTGGATCTGTTTCCATGCCTGCAAAGTACGGAATTTGGGCTCTATGAATGCTAATCATTTTCTACCATTACAACTTAGTCTACAGGCCCTCCCTGGTGGTGCAGCGGGTTAAAGCACAGCCCTGAGAATCTAAAGCCGCTTCCGCATGAGTTCGATCCCTGCCTGCCCCGGAGGTGACCACATGGCGTGGCAGACCTCTCCTGGCCCACCCGCTGCTCCCCTCAGCAGTGTACTTCGTTGATCTACCTGTTCTGTTCCCCACTCTGTCTCTGGTGAAGCCTCTCACCGCCCCTGAGCCTCTGGCCTGTACCCCAGTTCTGTATGCACAAATAAATAAATATTTAAAAAAAAACAACTTAGTCTGCATATATATTAGGGAGTACTAGTGAAAGACATAAAAAATTTTAATTATATTTTTTATTTCTTCATGTAGATAGAAAGTCAGTGTCATCATCACAGCCACCTTAAAAGAAATATAACCTGATTTTGTAGGCAAGAAAAGTGAGGCTACAGAAGACAGTGTCTTGTACAAGACCATTAGCATGCACTTAGTGTTTCACTGCCTAGCGTGTTAACAACATAGTATTTGCAAAATCTAGGGTACTAAGTATAGAGTGCATCAAGCAAGGCAGATAATGTAAATTCTGGGTGATTCTGTGATGAACCACAAGCTACATGTCGTATTTAAAGGAAACAGCCACTGCTGAGCTAGAAACACACACACACACATACACACACAAACACACATCCAATATTGCCACGTATTTGGATTTTATAAGAAAGTGAATATTGAAGGGGAGCAGAATTTCCTTACCCCAAAATATGTATTTTTGGCATAAAGAGGCTTTAAAAAAAAAGAAACAACAAAGGAAAGGTCACTTAAACTGAGAAGTTATCTGTTTATGAGAGACATTTACAGCAACTACCCAAATCTTCATTTGTAAAGGTGTCTTCTACTCTAAACCAGAAAGATGATAATGACCAAATATATTTTATTATTTTATATCAGTACAGAAAGCAGCAACCCAAACCTGTACAATAACTATATTCTTGTTGATTGTGCTGGTGCCTTTCCTAGTTGCCTTCCATTTCTTGTTTTCTCTTCCCTACAACTTTAACTGAAGATGTGATTTAAGGAGGTAGCTTAGGCCATTTTGAGAGTTTTCCTGGATCTCTCCTATGGATACATGTTATTAAACTTTTGTTTTTCTCCTGTTAATCAGTCTCTTATTACTGAGGCATCTCATTCAAGGACCTAGAAGGGCAGAGGGGAAATTAATTTTCTACGTCTGTGAAAAAGACAAAATTTGCAAGCTGACCATAGCTGTGAGACATACAGTAGGAAAAGGGATTAAGACAGGGATGGGAAGAGCACAGGGTCTATGGTGATGGGTCACAGGTGCTGTGGTGATGGGAGAACTACCAGGACTACACCTGAGGGAGAAATCAAGTACTGTACAAAAGGAACAATGATGTAAGGTAATAAATAAATTTAAAATTAAAAAAAAATTTCTGGGGCCCTCCCTGGGGGTGCAGTGGGTGAAAGCACAGCACTGAGAAGTTTAAGCTACTTCTGCATGAGTTTGAACCCCGCCTGCCCTGGAGGTGACCCACATGGCGTGGCAGACCTCTCCTGACCGCCCACTGCTCCCCTTGGCAGTGTACTTCTTCAGTCTGCCTGTTCTGCTCCCCACTCTGTCTCTGGTGAAGCCTTTCGCTGCCCCTGAGCCTCTGGATTGTACCCCAGTTCTGTAAGCATAAATAAATAGATCTTTAAAAAATGTTCTTTACCTGTGATCAATGAAGAATTTTTTTATTAATTATTAAAAATGAAAAAAGTTAACTATTCCAATTTTTAAATGCCGGCAATTGATTCAAATGTTCAAAAGCCACACTGGGCTCAATTTAGACCATAGGATGATAATTTACAAATATATGCTAAAGAAACACTTTTTAAATTGACAAACTTGTGATCTAAGAATACACTGGTACCTCAACTTCAGTATGACTCTTAATTAAGCTAAGTAATGGGGCATACAGAGAAATCACAACATCTGGATTAATCTCATTTTCCACTGAATAGTCTATCGAAAGTGCTCATAGTAAAATCATGTGGTCAAAAAGACTCCTATTTCAGGCCAGTGATAGGATTAGTAAATATGTAGACTCCTGAATCATAGATAATGTTAAAAATCAATGTTACTTCAGTAAAAACTAAAATGAACAGATACGAAAAGAGTAGAAAGGTCACTAGGAAACAAACAGGCCTGGCAGCAGCCATCAGGTAAGTCAGGATGGACAATTACAAGTAAATCCAGGACTCTGGGAAACAAGCAATCGAACATGCTGCACTGCCTTCTCAGGGTGTGCTGTTGCGCTGGGCTGGGATACCAGGCCAAGTATCATATAATGGACTCATATGCATTGTGGTAGATGTAAACTTGCAGTTCTTAAGGGTGTAACCTAGGCAAGCTAGGCCATCATGGTGCTAGCCAGCTAAAGTTTGGTTAAAGCCTTCATTCTGTTGCTGAGAAATGAACTGGATGCCACTGTGGGGCAGTCCTGAATTCTGACTGGGTCGGTAAAGATGCCACATAAAGACTCCTTAAAGCTATTCTCTTGGTCAATTCCATAAAGCTGTTAGAATCCGACACCCAGAGGATCACTGAGCAGTCCACAAGCACAGGGGGTGCGGGCACTGACATCTGCAGGCCGCAAGAGCCGAGGTCTTGGAAAGGGCATGGATTCCACTACACTGTTGGTGGTTCTTGCCTGACAGCTTGGAAAAGGTGCAATACTCTCCAGCTCCTTTAAAACTGCTAAAAATGAGTAATATTTATAAAATTTTTACCCAACAAATAATTTAGGACAGTGAAAAATAAGAAGATAGATCCAAAATAATATAAAAACCATATAATCTTTTAACGGAAATTCACTGTGTGATAGCAATTAATATCCGTGTGATAGCAAATCCAAATCATAATTAATTCAACATTGAGGCTTTGAAAATAATGGGAATGAACTCTACCCATGACATGGTGGAACAGAAAGGTTTTGATAGACATCTCACCTAAGTACTACCAGAAAAAATCTACTATTGGTCATAGGAAATATCACCAGCTCACCACCTATACAGAGGGACGGACCCATTGATATTTTCCATGGAAGTGGGAGATTGGTGGCTTACTATGGTGGCAGAGCCGGGAGAAGGAAAGGACACTGTGGCCAGGGCAGCAGCTATTCCTATCAGCCAAAACAAGCTGGGGCTCCGGCGCAGCCCGTGTAGCACACAGACCTATTGCAGGGAACTGCTCAGCGAGGGTGAAGTGCAGAGTGACACGCATTCAGGGGCAGGGACCCCTTGTTCAGGCTTGGAGAATCTGGCTGTTCAGCAGTGGAGGAAGCAGAGTTCCATTTTCCTCCTTAGGAGTTAAACAGTCACCAGAGGGGGAGACCTGCTGTTTATCACAAAGAATGGCCAGGAGGTGGGGGAAGTGGTACTCAAGCTGCAATCAGTAATAGATAATTCTCTGTCTGAGTTGGCCCTCCTCCCACCAATGGTGAGACTGAGAGCTTGGAGTTCTACTGCCCCTCAGTCCTCCATCTGCTGCCAAGATAAACAAAGATAAATAAATAAAACTAAAGCCATGGTGCGTTAAGAAAAAAAAAATTAAGGCAACCCACACCCCTTGGAAACAAGGAGTCTAGGAAAAGAGCTGGAAAAGTTAAAAGAGTAGAATAATATGCACAGAGCTATAAATGGCAGAATTTAAGGACCTAATAAAGATTTTAGGTAATTATCATGAAGAAACTCAGTGAAGTTCTAGAATCATAATGAAACACACAAAGGCAGGTTAACCTTTGAAAAGATATCCAAAGGCAGAAGGAGTTAGTTATTCATTAAAAAGACTAAAGATATTAAAACACACACACACACACACACACACACACACACACACACAGAGAAATGCTGAATAAAATGAAGATAAACACACAAAGTATAGCGAGGATTTTCCAGAGGAAAGAAATCAGTGAGAGAGAAGATAAAAATATACATTGTGGGCCCTTCCTGGTGGCACAGAGGGTTAAAGCACTGCACTAAGAAGCTAAAGCCACTTCAGCATGAGTTTGATCCCTGCCTGCCCTGGAGGTGACCCACATGGTGTGGCAGACCTCTCCTGATCTGCCCACTGCTCCCCTCAGCAGTGTACTTCGTTGATCTGCCTGTTCTGCTCCCCCCTCTGTCTCTGGTGAAGCCTCTCACC
>NW_004567120.1:1043969-1057927 GCF_000260355.1 Condylura cristata | reverse complement strand
AAAAAAAAATGTACAATGCTCCAAGTGAAAGAGATAAAATATTTAGGAAAAGTGAACTCTATGAGAATTATCAGATTCCATTAGAAAAACACAGGATGATGGGTATCTTAGAAGGTGAAGAGAGAAGGTAAACCCTAGTCAAAGAAATAATTGCTGAGAACTTCTCAAACTTGAGGAAATAACTAACTACATATATCAAGAAGCTGACAGAACACCCAAATTTCTAAACATATAATGATCAAGATATATTGTTAAATTATCCAAAATCAATGATGAAGAAAAAAAAAGCATATTAATATACAAAGGCACTTTGGTCATGGTTTTGTCATGCTTCTCAGAAGTTTAGAGGTTAGGAGAGAGTGGAATGTCACAGCCACAATTTTAAATGATAAAAACTGCCAGCAAAGAATATTCTACTTCACCCCACCCAAGTTGTCAATATAATGGAAAGACTCATTTATCTTAGCCATCAAAAAAAGGAAGACCTAGAAACTTCGGGGCCATGTAAGCTATGGCCACAGCCACATCAGCAAGGACCGGAAGCACCCAGGAGGCAGTGGTAAAGCTGGCAGTTTGCATAACCACAGGATCAATTACCACACATATCACCCAGGTTACTTTGGGAAAGCCTGTGTGAGGCATTACCACATAAAGAGGAAGAAAGCATCTGCCCAACAATGAACCTTGATAAACTATGAACCTTGGTCAGTGAACAAACATAGGTAAATGCTGCCAAAAAAGGACTAGAGCTGCTTCTATCACTGGGGTGGGGTGACCAAGCTACTACAAAGTTCTGGGGAAGGGAAAGTTCCCAAAGCAGTCTGTCACTGTGGAGGCTAAATTCTTCAAGCGGAACAGTTGATGAGAGGATTGTGGTGGGGGGATGAGGCTATGTTCTTATGGTTAAAAGTCACAGGGCAGAAGAGTCATTAAATGCTTTAGTGCTTTTTAAAAAACAACAAACAAATTTCAAAAAGCCCAAATATGATGGTGAAATAAACTTTCCCACACAGAGACTAGCAGAGTGTAACCACCACTAGACCTGTCCTAGAAATGTCGAAGAGTTCTTCTACATGAAAAGAAAAACAAAAGGATACAACAACACAACGTGATAAATAGTAACAGAATAACAAGTATGAAAAAGAATATGAGACAGCAACAAAACATTAAAGGAGAAGAAGAAAAGGAGAGAATCTGCATAGTCCAATGACAAAGAGTTGATATCAGCACAAAAGACTATTTTATCTATAGAAAGTTTGATACACAATCCTTAGGGTAACAACAAAACAAAAATCTGGAGCATAGACTCTTGAAAGAAAACTGAAGAAACTGAGAGAATCACCAAGAAAGCCATCCAAGTGAAAATGTAGACAGAAAACACATGGAAAATAGGCAGCTCTACTACCTGACTGTGACTGTGCAGGTGCTTCTCTTTCTTTCTCCTTTTCCTAATAAAACTGTCCTTTTAAAATGTAAAAAAATAAAAGAAACACATGAAAAATAACAATAGATAGATAAAACAACCAAAAAACTGTAAGACAGAATGGCAGTACCTAGGTCTCATAGGTCAATAATCACTCTAATGTGGATGGATGGATGGAAAGCAACAATTAAAAGACACAGAATGATAGATTGGATAGAAAAGCATGACCCATCTAGTATGCGTACAAAAGTCTCACATCAGGTCTAAAGACAAACATAGGCTTAAAGTGAAAGGCTGGAACAAAATATTTCAAGCCATAATAGAGAAAAAGCAGGAGTAGTTATTCTTATATTTGATAAATTAGACTTTTAGACAAAAAGGTAATTAGTGACAAATATGGGAAGTATATATTGATCAAAGGGTAATTCACCAAAAAAGGTATAACTATCACTAATAATTATGCATCCAATACAAGTTACACCTAAATATATGAACCAATTGTTAACAGACTTAAAACAAGACATTTACAGCAACATAGTAACTGTAGGTATCACAACATACCACTTAAACATCAATGGATAGGCAATCCGACAGAAAGAAAAAGAAATAATGATCTTAAATGAAGTAAGGCATTAAATGAACATATGCGTCAGATGAAATATATATTACTTCCCATCCCAAAAGAAATATGTACATTCTTCTCAAGTATACATGGATGATTCTCAAGGACAGTGCCTATGCTGTGCTGGGACTCAAAAGAAGACTCAAAAATATAGTATAAGTGAAAACTTATGAATTATCTTCTTTGGTTACAATGGTCAACCACATAAAAACCAAAACCAAAACCAAAAAACCCTGAAGAAACCCAATCATGTGGAGACTTAACAAAGTACTTTGAAACAAGTCTTGGAACACTTTGAAATAAGTCAATGAAGAAACCAAAGGAGAAAAAAATTTTAGGGACCAACGAAAATGAACACATCCACTACCAGATCCCATGGGATTCAGCAAAAACAGTATTAATACTGAAGTTTATAACAGTACAGGCCACATCAACAAATAAGAAAATTCTCAAATAAACTATTTACCATGCATCTGAAGGAACTAGAAAAAGAGCAAATGAAACTAAAGTCTGTAGAGGGAAGGATATAATAAAATTTATAGCAGAAATAAATGAAATAGAATCTAAAAAGATGATACAAAAGATCGATGAAATCAAGAGCTGGTTCTTTGAAAGGATAAACAAAAGGAGAGAGAACACCAGTAAGAAAAGGAAGAGCACTAAGAAGGAAGAAAACCAAAATACATAGAATCAGAAATAAACAAGCTGAAGTTACAGCAGAAACCAAAGAAACATGAAGAATCATAAGAAACTACAATGAACATGTACATGCAAATAAATCAGACAACCTAGAAGAAATGGACATTTAAGAATCAAACAATCTTCCAAGACTGAACCAGGATGAAAAGGTAGTTTGAACAGATCAATCAAAAGCACAGAAATCAAAATAGTAATCAAAAGTCTCTCTAAGAAAAAAAGCCCTGGACCAGATGGCTTCATAATGAATTTTACCAAACTTGCAAAGAACACCTAATATCTATCTCCCTGAAATTGTTCAAAAAATCTGAATTGTTCCCAAACATATTTTATAAGGCCAACTTACCTTGATCTCAAAACCAGACAATGATCGCACAAAATACAAGGATTATATACTGCTATCTCTACTGAACATGGATGTAAATATATTCAACGATATCTTACCAATCCCACCCAGGAATACATTGAGAAAAATCATACATACTAAGTGGGATTCATCCTAAGGCTGTAAGCTTGGCTCAACATATGCAAATCAATGTCCTTTATGACATCAACAAAAGGATAAAAATTATATGATGATCTCAACAGATGCTCATAAATATGAGAAAAACCCTTAATAAAATGAGCATTAAAGGAACATATCTCATCTAATGAAGGCCATTAACATAAAAATCAGTTAAAAATCACATTCAATGGTGAAAAACTGAAAGCTTTATCCTTAAGATTAAGAACAAGAGAAGGATGTCTACTCTCACCACTACTGTTCAACATAGAAAGTGGTAGCCAGTGAAACTAGGCAAAAGAAAGAAAACATAAAAGGAATCAAATTTGCAAAAAAAGTAAAATTATCAGTACTTGAGATGACATGATGAAAATAGTAAAGTGGTAGGAAAAACATCAGTGCACAAAAGCTGTTGCACTTATATGCTAACAATGAAATAGAGGAAAAAGAAAATAAGAAAACAATCCCATTTAGAATTGCACCAAAAAGGATGAAACACCTGGGGGTAAACTTAACAAAGGAAATGGAGATCTATACACTGAAAACTGCAAGATACTGTTAGAAGAAATACAGGAAGACACAAAGAAATGGAAAGATAGCATGTGATCATGGACTGGAAGAATAAAAATTGTTAAAATAGCCATGCTACCTAAAGCAATTTACAGAGTCAATGTAATACCTATTAAAATTCCAATGACTTTTCCTAAGGAAATAGAAGAAACAATTCTAAAGCATGTATGGGAACACAAAAGACCGATCTCCCAATAGCCAAAGCAATCCTAAGACAAAAAGAGAAATATGGGTGCATCACTCTCCTTACTTTAATCTATACACCACAGGAACAGTAATCAAAATAGTAAGGTATTAGAATAAAAACACAGCAACACAGACCAACAGGATAGAATTGTCAGCCCAGAAATAAGCCTACATATATACAGACAATTAATTTATGATAAAGGAGCCATCGCTATACGACGGAGAAAAGACGGAGAAAAGAAAGCCTTTTCAACAAACAATTTCAGAAACCTGGACAGTTACATGCAAAACAATGAAACTAGACCATCCACAAAAGTTAATTCAAAATGTATCAAGCACCTAGACGTAAGGCCCCAGAACATGAAGTACATGTAGAAAAACACAGGTAATATATTACTGAACAGGAATCTCAGAGATGTATTTGGGGATTCAATGCTAACAGCAAGGAAACCAAAAGTGTAAAAAGTGGGACTACATCAAACTAAAAAGATTTGGTTCTGTGAGAGAAACCATTACAAAAACAAAACAAAAAGGCGACCTCTGGGTTGGGAGAAGATATTTACATGTCACATGTCTGACAAGGGTTTAAATTTCGAAATATATAGGAAGAACTCATAAAACTCAACAACAACAACAAAACCAAAGAACCCAATCAAAAGATGGACAAAAGGACTTAATAGGCACATGACCAAAGATGACATACAGACGGCCAAAGGCACATGAAAAACTGCACAACATCACTAATTATAAGGGAAATGTAAAGCAAAACCACAATGAAATATCATCTCACACCTGTGAGAATGTCCTATATGTCAAAAGAAACAGAAACAAGTGTTGGCAAAGGTGTGTACAAAATGAAACGCTCCACTACTCAACACTATTGCTGGGAATGTAATTTGATGCATTTATGGAAAATGGTATAAAGAGGCCTTAAAATATTTAAAATAGAAATACTGTTATCATCCCATAAAATCACCTCTAGGTATTTACCAAAAGAACATGGCAATACTAATATGAAAAGATTTATGCTCTATGTTCCTAACAGCATTATTCACAATAGCAAAGACATCTAATCAATCTAAATCAACTGATGACTGGATAAAGAATTATATATATACTCAATGGACTACTACTAAGCTAATGAAGATGAAATCTTGCCTTTTGTGACAACATGGATGAACTTGAATTGATTATGCTTAAATAAAATAAATGCTAAAGTGAAAGATAAGTATAGGATAGATGGCTTCACTCATTTGTGGAATATAAATAATCAAAGAAAACAAACTAGCAAAATGCAACAAAAATAGCTTTTAAACTCTGTGAAAGTATGGTGTTTACTAGAGGTGAAGGGGAGGAAGAGAGAGTAGGGGTAGTGTCATAGTGTAGTGGTGGTGGGTGAGTGAGCAAGTGCATATGTCGACGTGTGAAGCTCTCTCTGAAATCACATCATCAAGCAAAAGAATGGTTAATCTATATAATCTGATTAAAAATAAAAATAGTGGGGATAGATGGGAGCTATTGTTTTGTAAGTTTTAAAAGTAAGGTCTGACAAGGGAAAATTTTATGCTGTCAATTTGTTAATTTATAGAAACCATTTGAGAATATTGTAAATATTTTGAGATATAAGGATTTAAGTGCTTAAAGTAAAACAGTGACCTACTGGTATTACCAAGGGAATTAATAAAACACCCAACCTTTCCATTCAACAAGCTGTGGGTGGCAATATTTTATTATTTGTATTTTGAAGTGGACATGGAGAAGGGGAGGAGAAAGAATCAGAGAGGAATAAATTGAGAGAACTTACTGGGAAAATTACTGGTTTGAAACAAATGCATCCTTCCTCTAGAAGGTGCTGTGAGTTTGAATATGGTTCAGTAGGTTAATTATTATTTAAATACTTACCTGAAATCATCAATGTAGTAAAGGGGAAAGAATTTTACACGAAATAAAATAATTTTTTCTTATGAACTTCAATTACATAGTTAAAGACATCTTTACACTGAGAAAAACATTACTGACTTAAATAAAATTTTAAATAAGATGAGATTAAGAATAGTCTTAAATCCATACATAAACTAGTAATACGAGAATGTCACTTCAGCATTTTTAAGACTAAGCAGTTTCCCTTCCAAACCCCAATTCTGTAGGTTATTCCCACTGCCTTTCTTCAGAGGAAGCTTCTCATATACCAGTAGCTTGGGAATACTTTAACACAAGCTTTATGCAGCTTTGGGTTTTGTAAAAAGAATAAGTGGTCAGTACCTTTATATTTACTTAAATACTCAGTTGTAGTGCATTATTTAAAATCATGGGGAATATTAAGGGATAAAGTGTTAAAGGTTGGATTCATGACTTAATCTCTGTTCCAGATTTTTCTTATCACTAGAATGAGGACAGCATTGTCATAAGAATTAAATAAACCATGTTATAGTACAAGGCACGTAGTAAGTGTTCCAGACTCTCATTACTACACAATAAAATAGTTACTCACTCTTTTGTTGAGACAAATAACGGGCCACAGGCTGCAACCCAGCGTGCAACAGCAGCAAAGACAACCACATAGCAGCCATTTCACATTGACTGGGACAGCTTTTTTCAGACATGCATTCACACGGCCAATGCTGGTCTTAAATTCTTCTGGGGCCACCTACAACAAGGGCACAATCTTTAACATTTGGGGGCAGCTTTAAACTACTGATCTCTATACCACCTACAGAAAATGCTTGTCTCATTATAAATACCTCTTGGAAGTATGTAGAAGTATGTCTTGGAAGACAGCAGAAAGCAAAATAATGCAATTGCATGTTTATAGAACTTATTCTAATATTTGAAAACAATCTCCCCAAATTATCAATGATAAAATTGGTGGTATAGGATATCTGTCAAGCAGTTTTTGTAACAAATATTCTAATTATTAAGGCAGTATTATAGTCTGTAGTCACTCTGACTAAAAGTTGAGGAAGACTAGAAATACAACAATAGCAATACTACCACAGTAAACAGAATTAAAATTAGATCCTGACTATATTCATGGGTTCCTTTTAAAAAAGCAACTCTCACTGAGATGGAAAAATGCACAAAATGATGTAAAACTAAACTATTATATTATTTAAAAAAAGCAACTCTCAAACCTTTTCTCCCTGGTTAATATTGTTAATAAAAAGTAATACTGTTAACGAAATTGATGACAATTTTAATTTTGGAGGTTAAATAACCATTTCTGCTCTTTTATCTGTGTAGATGTTCCACTCACAACATAACAACTTTAAAATTTACTACTTCTGTAGAAACAAGTTATACTAATAGACAGGTGTGATCACATTAAAAAAAGTCTTGATGTTCAGCATAAAACAGAGTCATGACTGTGGTAAGTATAAAAGCTGAAAAGATCCTGAAATGTATTAATTAAATACTTGAAGCTTTTACCTCCATTCCTGGAAGTGGCTGCTTGTACAGCTCTGTAAACAATGACAAAATCAGTTCAAAGGTGTAAGCCTGACAGGTATAATCAGATTTACACCAAAAAATTTGTTTCAAAAGTCATACAATTCAAAAGTATACACAAAATAGTTTGCTTTCAGTGAAATCACATTTCTGATCACAAACAAAAATGATTTACTTTCATTTAGAAAACTGTCAAGACTAAAATCTATGGGGAAATAGTCTAGAATCTGGCTGTGTAAACAAAAATTAAGAAATTGTTAGGAAAAACCACTGCTATAAAACAAAAAATCCACTAGCATGTTTGGTATCAAAACCAAAGATTTACAATACTTCCAAGTAAAAATTTTACTAGAGGATTCAATTTACTACAGTTTTGTATTTTCACAGACACTTAAAATTGATACTATAAAATATATACTTATTAGCAGTTGTTATAAAGATACATGCCCACAGAAATCAGCACTATCATGATTAAAACATTAAGCAATTACATTAGCTTCATCAGAATTTTTCATGCCATCCAAAAACGCTAATTGCTTAATCCACAAAATTTCCTTTTCTTCCCAACATATTAATAATAACAACCACTGTTAAAACTATGAGATTCAAAACTATATTTAAATGGGGAAAGTAATTAATTTCATTCTCCATCTAGACTGTCAGCAATATAACTTAAAGACAATCACAGAATAAGAGGAATTCTAATTAAATGCTTAAATGAATTCTGAGAGCCATGCCTTATAACTGAAAATAGGAAACACTAACAAGCTAACTAAGCACATTGGATGTGCTAGATGTGGATTCTAGTTACTTACTAGCTATGAGAAATCCTAGGCTAATTCATTTAAATTTCCTTTGTTTTTTTAGTTTGTCATTTATAAAATGAGAATAATAATCTTAGTTTTATGTACCTTATAGGGAATGAGAATACCTTGGGAAAAAAACTTCCTGCCTGGAATGCTTTGAAAAGGGAAGCCAATGAATAGTATCTCTGATTAGATTTGCAGAAAGAAAAATCTCTTTTTTTGCATGGAGTCTTACTTGAAGGCAAGGAGTTTGATCAGGCAACTATTAATATTCCACAGTTTTGGTATATATTTTATTCTAACTAAAAGGATAATTTGTTACATCCAGTCCTACAATTCTTTAGAGAAGAATGTCCTATAAAGACAAGAAACCAAATTGCTATTTTAAGGTTTACCTTTCTAGCAGCAATATTCAACTTTTTCCCCCCCAGTGAATCAGAGCAACCAAATGGAAGTTAAAAGTAAGCAAACATGTATTTATATATTTAGTTCTTCTCTGTAAAATTGCTATCAATTCTCTTTAAATTGTGCATATAGAAAACTAACACATTTTTGAAGTTAACAGCAAATTTTGATATGATCTCATGTAAAGCATAAGATTATTTAATCTATCCATTTACAAATTTATGTTAATTAGAATTTAACTTTTTACTTAGAAAGCAAATTTTTCGTTCAAAAGTATGTAAGTGTAGGTAATAATTAAAAGCAGAGCGAGGTTAAAGCCTGGTGTCAATCAATGCAAAGGGAAAAAAAGGCATACATAAGAGCCTGTAATAAGAAAGCCCCACCTCTACCATGGATGAATAGTGCTTAGATGTCTGAGGGATACTAAAGACAAAGAATAAAAAGAGGGAAAGTAAAGCTTGTTTTTTGTTTAAAACATGTGAATAAAATAATGTGCCAAGGTATTTGTTTGTCTTTTATCATATGCTTTTGGAAATGAATTATCAAAATAGTTCTACAATGAAGCAATTTTCCTTCTCCCTGTCAATACTTTCTACTTTAAATATATAATAATCTCAATTTGTATCATCGCAAATTAAAAACTAAAATACTGAATTTACTAATAATGAGAATTCAAAAAATTTGAAGCCACAACAAAAGTATATTGAAAAGAAAAACTTTTACTAGAATTCCAAATAATAAAATGAAATCTACATTTTAACTTCAAAAAGGAAGCCAGGATTGTATTTGAAAGAAATCTGTATTTGAATAACAGTAAAAGTCATAAAACAGAGATAAAGGCATAGGAAATGAGAATTGGTTAACTCTTGATTTTAAACATTGTGAAAGAAAAGTTTTGTTAACTATGTGGAATCAGTGTTAATAACATTTTACTCATTTACTTCCATATAATTAAGTATCTCTACTAATGAAGGTTAGAGGGAGGCCCTTTGCATACTAGCCATACATCAGGTTGTAAAGAAACATGTAATTCCTTTTGACTTTCTTGGAAAGAAAAAAAAAAACACAACACATCATAAAGGTGGAGAAAGGGTCATAATATTTTATAACAGGATGTAAGGAACTGCAACAGAAGAAAATGTAAGCAAAAGCCAGCAGGACTGACATGCCTCCTTCAGTCATGGGGAACACAACCCTATCAATCACTTGCCAGACTGGATCACAATAGTAAAGGTCGATTTTATGGCTTACAATCCCCAATACTGCACACTAATCTCCCCATAACACCATTTAACTGTTTCAAGCTGAGGGACAGAAAGCAGCTTTGACATCTTTCCTAAAGTTCTCTGGTTCTTTCATTTCCTGGTCACCAGACTGTGTTTATACACCTGCTCAATACATTGTATTCATGGCAAGAGGACTTATCTTTAGTGAAATGGGCAAACAGCATTTGCTGCTCTTAATATGAAATATTATCTTTTCATTTGCATTGAAAGCACTAACACATAAGAAACCAAAAATTAATACTGAGTCACAAGAGTTTGTCAAAATGGCTTCTGGTTTTCATAATTTACTTGGTATGATTTTTGCTTAGTTTATATATAAAAGCCATTTAGAATATCATTCATACCTGAAGACTGATTTTGTAAAAGTAAGTTTATTTTTCTATTTTAGCTATTGCCTTTTAGTTTTTTTTCTTCAGTTTTTTTGGGCTTCTTTTTGCTTCTTTCCTCCAGTTATCACAGAAACACTTTGATAATATAATATAACCTATACAAATGACAATGTCTAGTAGACACTGTCTACCAGAGAAAAATGATCTCATGAAAGAGAAAATAAATAAAACTAATGCGATCACCATGTAACTTTAAATCATCAGACCTCTAGAATTCCCTTTAATGTTTTTTCATTACTAAATGCTAACAACACATCATCATTTATACCTTGCCTAATACATGGGACATTTTGTATACTTTAAATAATGTAAACTAGAATAAATATCCAATCATTTATGATACATGCTATAGAAAAAACAGCCCCCTGAAAAGAATGGGCATCTTTAAGAACAACTCATTCAGATAAATTTGTGTGGATACACATCAAAAGGAACTTAATATCCTTAAACTCCTCTAATTTAAAAAAAAGTACTACTTTTTGGTTTGGTTTTAGAAGGCTTGGAAAGGAATGAAGAGGTATGATAAAATATTCTGGAAATTCCTGGAGAACATAAAACTGGTAAATTTCAAAGAAAAGTAATTCATATGGCTCTAAACTCTGTTCTCTGACACATTTTTTTATTATTCATATTTTAGGATTTCCTGAACTTGTAATTCAATTTTTTTTTATTAAACCAACAAGATAGCTGGATGTAAATGCCCAGATGTCACATGCAAAGTTATCAAGGGAAATATAAAGAACAAGTTTTCTATTGGAGATGTTTCAATTCACATTCTCTTCAATCCTGTTATTTTAATTGTGAATTATTCTAAATGGTCAGGACAGAAAGGTGGAACATTAAGTGGCCACATGGTTTTAAATATTAACTTAGCCGGGGACTATCTCCAGCTACCTATTATGTGGAATGAACTGTCATTATGCCTCAAGAGAGCTAGAAAAGGTCAACAGTCAATACAACATATTATTGGTGGGGCCAGAGAATAAACTGTTACTCATAAGAAGAATGTAAAAGTAGCAAAAGCAACCCAAACTTGAAAGCTGGTGAGCAGATCAAATTGCAAAAACAAGAGGGCTGCAACCAGAATATGGTAATGAAGAATGATCAACAGCAACCATAAACTGACAGTGACACTAACATGCACCTGCATACTAGGAGCTTTATATATATATATGCTCTCTCGTTTAATCTTTATAAGAAGAAAGGCATTATTATCATCATGTCTATTTTTCATGTACGAACTAAAGCTCAGTGTAATGGCTTGCCCAAGGCCACAGACAGTAAGGTGACGAGATTCTAATCCAGATTTGACTTCAAAAGCTACTTCATACTGTTTACTGCTAGCTCCCATTATTCAGGGGAAAAAGAAGAAAAAGCATGAAATACCTTTCTTGGTTCACCTAAATAGAATTTCTTATGATTTCTGTGATAACCCTTCAAAAAAAAGATCTATTGTATTCTCTTCTCCTGCCTCCACCTTAATGAGGCTGGGGAGAAATTTGGGACTAGGCCAAAAGTGATGAGAGTAGCAGCTGGGAAACTTATTATGACAAAAAAGAGTCATTATTAGTAGGAATATTTTAGCCCATTCTCAAAGAGTTTAGAATGAGTGGGAAAAATAAATATAAATAAAGTAAGGTTTGAAAAGTAATATAGTCAATATCCAAAACACTGAGAGATATTTAGAAAATTATTTCATCTTAACGGTTGCTTCCATCCCTTATTACTCTTCTCCCAAAGGTAATCACTTTTGCTTCATTTGTTTCCTAGAATTTCTTAATATAATTGTTAACATGCTTATTTCTCCCCTTTCTTACACATACTAAACACAATGACTTGTACTTGCTTTTCTCAATAACAATCTGAGAAAATTAACACCAAAATTGCATAAAAGTCCTTTTGAGAATGGAATGCTTTTAAAATATCACCAAAATCTATACTGAAAGATAGCATTATTCTAATACTAAAATTAAACAGTGAGATTACAGATTTTAAAATATAAAAAAATTAACCCTAATCCATCATTTCAGTATCAAGCATATAGCTATCAATCAGTTGAAAATTATTCAGAATTTTGTAACAGAATGACTTTTTCTTCTACATTTCCTCCAGTAACAAACCTGTATAAATAACTTTTGCCTTACTCAAAGCCTTCTTCTCTGGGTCTGGACATTTAACATTACTGTTGTAAGAGGATTTTCCAAACATAGTTTTGAATGTGAAGATGTCCTTAAATATTGAGCCTTAATGTTAGAAGACACTCTACCGTAGACAAAGCAGGGCACAGAAAGGTAATAATTTAGTTCACTGAGTCTAATTTTAGAAACTCAAGTTATCTAACAGGCAGAAAAATGTCTAAGCAAATATACAGTTCTTTTGATGTGTAACAAATCATAACTCAGGGCATCTTAAAAATAACAGAGACAAAGTTATATAATGATGACTCCAAAAACATGGGAAATTATTGACCTAAATGAAAAAATATAGCTACCTGTGCTGATAAAAAAGCAAAGCAGGAAAGCTGAATAGAAAGTAAATAATGGCTGGCATTAATGGACCCTGAACAAAATAACTGGTTATAGGCTAGTAGCCATGGAGACAGCTTTTAGCTATTAACTACAAGGCCTCCAAGTATCCTGACCTCTTATAATTAGACTTCATTACCAGTGAGTCAAATCATTTGTCATAACATTGAATAAGCCATAAAACAATGCTTTTAGAATTGAAAGTTTCAAAGCAAACTCTCACTTACCTTCCCTGTTAGAACTGAGGGAAATTCAGTATCAAACTTGTTGCTCAAGCCAAACCTTAAAAACAAAGATAGAACAAAATATATTCTACCCAGCATATTTAACGCTTTCCCTCTTAAAAAAAAGTTACAAAGTCATGCATTTTTCTTTAAGCACAGTGATTTAAGAACAAGTCCTAAAAATAATTTTAATGACATTTATAGAAAATAACTGATGGTTAATACAAATTAATAATAAATGAAGTTTAAGGAGCAAATGTTAAAGTGGGGTTCTAAGTAGGGCCCTCCCTGGTGGAACAGCGGGTTAAAGCACAGCACTACGAAGCTAAAGTCATTTCAGCATGAGTTCGATTCCCCACCAGGGAGATGACCCACATGGCGGGGCAGATGTCTCCTGGCCTGCCTGCTGCTCCCCTCAGCAGTGTGTACTTTGTCAATCTGCCTGTTCTGTTCTCTACTCTGTCTCTGGTGAAGCCTCTCATTGCCACTGCACCTCTGGTCTGTACCCCAGTTCTGTATGCAGAAATAAATAAACCTTAAAAAAAAGTGAAGTGAGACCTAATTACATTCATGATGTGGGATTGAAGGACAAGAAGCAATGACACAGCTAGAAATACCATGTTTTTGGCCGAAATGTTTCTGTTAATAGCTGAGCTGATAATTGCTGAAACTGGCTGATGGGTAGTATGTGGGTGTGGATTATACAATTCTTTCTACTTTTCTGTATATATGAAAAAGTTCCTAATCACAACTAATAAAGCCTTTGGAACTATAGGTTGAAGACTTATGGTCAGTTACTATCCATATACTCAAAGGCTGATCCTTAGGAATGACATCTCTCTCTCTCTCTCTCTCTCTCTCTCTCTCTCTCTCTCTCTCT
>NW_004567120.1:1015872-1043869 GCF_000260355.1 Condylura cristata | reverse complement strand
CTCTCTCTCTCTCTCCACCAATTTCGAAAACTTTGGAGAACTGTGCTTCTCAAGTATGTTTCTTGAAATCTATGAAGTCAAACAGAAGTTTAAGACTGTCAAACAGTCTTTCACCTACTTGTTGATTTCAGCAGAGTCATTCCCTGTATGCTAGATGATATATCATAGTGATGGCAGCTTTATGTTAGTGTGTGGTGGGTCATAGCAAAAAGGAAAAGACTAACATTTTTATTGAGAATTCTTGTGAGGTGGGGTAAGGAGTAACAGTTACCAGGAACTATCTGCTTACCACTAGCTAGACACTGTGCTAGGTAAATACATTACTTTTAAACTTTCCTGTAAGAGAGACACTGTTATCTCTGTTTTATACTCAAGGAACTTGACATCTAGAAAATTTTCCCCCAAAAGTAATTAATTGAATGACTTTGTCAACAAACACATGAAAGTTGTCATAGAAATTTGTCTACAGGTGTGTTTCATCTGTCACATATCTAGTAAGTCACATATCTAGTAAGAAGAACCAAAATTAATTTTCTGATCTCTTAGGATCTTTCTGTCCTATATTAAGCTCTTTGAGAACAGAAACTGTGGCTTATTTACTGTTATCTTTTTTAGCTGCATAATGTTACTTAGTAGGTATTTCAGATGGTTGAATAATAAGTTACTATACTGTTTAGTTCAACTGATTTTTAAAAAGATTTATTTATTTATGCATACAAGAGATGGGGTGTAGGCCAGAAATCTGGGGGAGGGGGAGTGAGAGATCTGCCACACCATGTGGGTCACCTCCCTGGCTGGGGATCAAACTCGTGCTGCAGAGGCTACAGATAGCTTCATTGTACTGGGCTTTAACTAGTTGTGCCACATGGGAGGGCTCGGACGTAGAAATAATTTTAAAGTAGAATTCACTGCCTTTTAGATGCAATGTCAATGACAGATTCCTACTTCTATTAGCAACTGTTACCATTCTAGCATGTCCTAGTTCTCAAACTCTTACCACATATGAAATAAGTAGAGGATATAGACAGATGTATTCTTCAACATATATGGAATATTTCTATCATTAAAAAATTCTTAGCTTTGCTATTCTCTCTCTGAATTTATAACCAGACAAATGAAATTTCCTTTCCACTGCTTCCATTTTCTTTAATACCACCTTCTTAACCTTTTGAAAAACTCTTGGCTTTTTCACTTTATCTGAAAATAATCTATTCATTCAATTCATTCAGAAAGACAACTTCATCTTATCTTATTTCTTGACAAATTCAATGTCCTCTTTTCAGAACCTTCCCTCTTTATTTTGTAGTCTGTGACTCTGTCGATTACTCCCTTCCTAACAGTCTCCCATTCTTTCACTCTTCCCAGCATTCTTGCTTCCCCCCCAAATCTAGCTTTCAGTCATCTGCTTCTCTTTCTAAGGGAATGATAACAGTTCATCAATGTTTATTTAGCTTTGATAATGTTTACATCAAAGCTGCTTTATATTAATAGTTGTACAATTTCCAACATGCTTTAGTTCCTCATCCCTAATTGTACACTGAAATTTTTCATTTGGGTAATCCTGCTACAAAATAATAGCATCTCAGGCGAAATATATCTAAAATTAAATGTTCTTTTATTGGAAACTGGTTCTACCTTTTCAAATTCCTCATCTCCTTTAATGGTACACTGACACTCTTTAACCAGACTGTTGGCATCATTTTTTGGGCATATTTCCTCTCCAATTTTTTTCACCTTGCTTATATTCATTTGTCCCTAATTCCTCTTATTTGTTCCTTTGAAATCACTCTCTTACTACTCCTTCCTTTCCATTGCCACTGCCATGGTAGCTTTTGCTTCATGTGCCTAATTTGGAACCTCTTGCTTTCTCTTCCTTATTTTAAATCCTATGCGGCCTTTAAGATTCAAATTAAGTTCCAACTCCTGCTGTCATCCCTCGAATGCTCAAGCCTTCATGGAGTTCCCCTTTCTTTGAATACTTAGTCACTTCTAATACTTAGTTACTTCTGCACTACACAATTCAACAGCTAATAATTTTTTTTTAAGATTTGCTTTTCCACATCAATATCTTAAACGTAATTTTCCTGTTAGCTTTGTAAAGCAAGGCCTCGACTTTCTTTCTCTGTATTCTTCATAATGCCTAGTCCAGTGTGCAAGAAATATTTGCTATATATATTGACGTCACAAGCTTTCTTCTCTAATATTAAAGGAATTATTTCTAAAATATAAAAAATATATTGAAATGGCAAGTAACGTATCATTTTACTTCTTAAAAATAATCCAGTGCACATATATTTACTTCAAAAGACATAAAAGGTAGGCAAAAATATAAAACATTCCCTCATGATTTTGGCTGAAAGGCAGTAGTAACTCTGTCCTTGCCTACCAGGGATTTCTTTCCTTACCTTCATTCATTACAGACTCAGCACAAAAAAGAATATTAACTCAAATAACTAGTAAGGCACAACATTTTACTTAACAACTAGTAGGGAAATCACTGATGAGTGATAGACATCAACCAAACTACAGTGTTCTTTGGTATTGTACAAACAGGCACTTGGGAACTGTTCACCCTGTCATTTTATTGGTCTCTATACATATAGAGCCTAATATGTGTTTCAAGCTGATCCAGCAGGTGGTTCTTAATAACTGCATTTTATTTGACAACAGTATTTAATACCCCAGATTTTAATTTTTGGGACAGTTTTATGCAGTAAAGGAAAATGAAGCAAAGAAGTATGGGCCAAGAAGCAAAGAAGTATGGGTCTTAGTTATTCTTCCCTCTTCCCCCTACATTTCTATTTTTTTTACACCTCTATTTTTAATCCTTTAGAAAATTACTATACATTAGCCTTTAAAAGTCTTGCATATGTGTTGAGGTTGTTTAAGAAAACAGACTAAACAGTGGTAAAATTATGCCAAAAAACCTATGGTTTCATTAGAAAACCATTTACTTATAGAAACAGTGATTCTGAAGAATGTGCATGAACTGTATTTACTATTCCAAGGAAAAGGAAAGTCTATGCCATACATTTAAAAGAGGTTTTTCTTTTTTTTTAAAAGAGGGAGAAAACTAAAATAGGATCATAAATGAAAGAGGAGAAATTACGACAGATATAGCAGACATCCAGAGTATAATTAGCAATTACTATGAACATTTAGATGCAAACAAGTTCAACAATCTAAATGAGATGGACAAATTCTTAGATTTATATAATCACCCAAAGCTGAAGTAGAAATAGAAAACTTAAAACCAATTATAAGCAGCAAAATTGAAACAGAAATTGAAACCTTTCCCAGAAACAAAAGCCCAGATTCAGACAGTTTCACAAACGAGTTCTACTAAAGGTTCGAAGATAAACTAATGTCTATTCAACGAAAACTCTTTCCAAAAATTAAGAAAGAAGGAGTACTACCAAATATATTTTACAAAGCCTAACATTACACTAATACCAAAACTAAAGACAGCACACAAAAAGAAAACCACAGACCAATCTTCCTAATGAACAGGTACTAAAAATCCTCAGTAAAATTGTAGCAAATGGAATTCAAGAATGCATCAAAAGGATTATACACCACGACCAAGTGGGATTCAACATCTGAAAATCAATTAACATAACTCACCACATCAACAATAAGAAAAGTAAAAACCTTATGATCATTTCAGTAGATGCTGAATGAACATTTGTTAAAGTTCAACATCCATTAATGATGAAGGCCCTTGAAAAACTTGCAATAAAAAGAAACATACCTTAACATAGTAAAGGAAACATATGACAAACCAACAACTAACATTCTCAATGGTGAAAAGATGAAAGACTTTCCAGTAAGATATGGACTAAGACAAGGATATCCACTCTCAGCAACACTTTTCACATTAGCCTTCCTACATGTAGACAGTCTGAAGGAAGAAATTAAGAAAACACATCCCATTTACCAAAAAATATTTAAATACTTTGGAATAAAACTAGCAAAGGAGATGAAAGACCTATACAGGGAAAGTGATAAAACACTGGGATTACATCAAACTATAAAGCTTCTGCACAGCAAGAGACATTAATTAAATAAAGAGATACCTTACTGAATAGGAAAAAACAGTTGCACACCACACAACTGATAAGGAACTTATATCAAAAATCTACAAAGGGCTTATCTAACTAAACAAAAACAAAGCAAACAATCCAATAAAAAAAATGGGCAAAGAGCTAAAAAGACACTTCTCCAAAGAAGAAATGCAAATGGCTAGCAGGTATAGAAAGAATATTCAATATCAGAGAGATGCAACTCAAAACTGCACTGAGAATGGCCCATTAAAAAAACTAGAAACAACAAATGCTGGTGAAGATGTGGTGAATAAGGAACCCTCTTACACTGCTGGTTAAAACGCAAACTGGTCCAGCCACTATGGAAGGTTGTGTGGAGGTTCCTCACATGGACCCTGTGATTCCATTCCTAGGAATCTACCCAAAGAACACAAAAACACTAATTTGAAAGGGAAACCTGCACTCCTATGTTTATTGCAGTACTATTTCCAATAGCTAAAATGTGGAAACAACCTAAGACCCACTCATGAGTGGATCAAAAAGAACTGGTATAAATATACAATGAAATACTACTCAGCGATCCAAGAGAAACTCATGTCATTTATGGCTACATGGCTGGAGCAGGAAGGGATTATGCTAAGTGAAATAAATCAGAAAGAAAAAGACAAATATTAGAAGGTTTCACTTATGTGTGAATTATATAGAAATTGAACAGAGTCAGAAAAAAGACAAAACTGGCAGCTAACCATAATCTGAGATATATAGTGATGGAGGAGGAGTCAAGATAGGGAGGGAAAAACATAAGGGACAAGGGAAATGGATCATGGGTGCTGTGGTGGTGGGAGAACTACTAGAACTACACCTGAGGAAATCAATTACTGTTCAAAAACTAACAACAATGTAAGAAAATAAACTTAAAAAAATTTTTTTTAAAGTATAGTTAAGTCTTAATGTTTCATATGGAAATAATTATGTCTTGTCACATTGCATGGCAAACTTCAGTATTCTCAAAGCCTAAAACCTTATATAATATTTATGTTATACAAAGATATTAACAATGCATCACTGTAATTCCTCAAAGACAGCTAGCTATTCACGGAAAAGGCATTTTCTTTTTTACAGATCTGAAAAATACCAGTATTTTAGCGCTCTTTAAGTTTCTGCAGAAATGTAATGTTTGACAAATTTGGCCACCTTTTCCAATTCTATATGTAAAAACTTCAGTCCTTTTATAATAATTTTCATGAGATAATTTTATAAATCTTAGAGAACTGGTAAAATATCTTGTCTACCAGCTTCTATACATATGCACTATCAAGGCAAACACGTATTTTAAATAAAGAGCATGGTATTGGTTATAAATAAAAAAATTCATATGATGCAATGTTTCTTCTATTTCAATATATTGGATCCAAATATTTATACTACAAATATCAACAAGATGGCCCTCCTTGGTGGTGAACCGTATTAACACACAGCACTGCGAAGCTATCAGCAGCCGCTTTGGCATGAGTTCTATTCCAAGGCCAGGGAGGTGGTATGGCAGACCTTTCCTGACCTGCCCGCTGCTCTCCTCAGCAGTGCAAATCTGTCTATTCTGTTTTGTTCCCCACTCTTTGTCTGGTGAATCCTCTCACCCTCCACATTTCTGACCCCAGTTCTGCATGCATAAATAAATTTTTTTTTAAAAATCAACAAAAAAAGTAAGAGATCCTAATTGTATCACTCAGATAGATAGTATTTCTGAAACAATACTTTCAAGAGACATTTCATTATTTGTTTCTATAACCTTAACTCTGTGGGAGTTAACTTAGCTATATATTTTTTAAATTTAGAAAAAGATCCCCAAATACCCATTTATGATCATCTTCTAATTTGTGTGGTTAGGTCATTCTACTTCTTAAGACATTATAATTAATTTCACATTAAAAAGTTAATATGGGCCCTCCCTGGTGGCTCAGCGGGTTAAAGCACAGCACTAAGAAGCTTAAGCCACTTCTGCATGAGTTCAATTCCCGCCTGCTCCGGAGGAGATCCACATGGCGAGGCAGACCTCTCCTGACCCGCCCGCTGCTCCCCTCAGCAGTGTACTTCGTCGATCTGCCTGTTCTGCACCCCACTCTGTCTCTGGTGAATCCTCTCACCCTCCGCATCTCTGGCCTGTACCCCAGCTCTATATGAATAAATAAATAAATCTTAAAAAAAAAAGTTAATATGTTGTTAAATAAACTAGAAAGCCAGTATGTTAAGATGTTAAGATGATACGAGTAAACAGGGGTATTCTGACTCCTAAGGGCTTGCTTGATAAAACTTCTAGAGTTAAGGTCATGTCATAATCCCATCACTGGGCCTAGTGATATTATTATATCCATGTATATATCTATGCTCAGCAATACATAGTACTATTCAACCAATATTTATTTATTTTAAAATTTATTCATACAGAACTGGGGTACATGCCAGAGATGCGGAGGGTGAGAGGATTTACCAGAGACAGAGTGGGGAGCAGAACAGGCAGATCGACGAAGTACACTGCTGAGGGGAGCAGCAGGCGGGTCAAGAGAGGTCTGCCGCTCCATGTGGTCACCTCCGGGGGAGGCGGGAATAGAACTCATGCAGAAGTGGCTTAAGCTTCTTAGTGCTGGGCTTTAACCTGCTGCGCCACCAGGAGGGCCCCCAATATTTATTTTTATTAAAAATTAAAAAAATATATTCATTAAATCATCCTTCATTTTTGTACACTGCATGATTTCCCCGTGAAATTCCCACAACCAGTTCACCCGGGCACCATCGTCCCTTGTGCTCTTCCCACTTCTGTCCTGGACCACCCTCCTCCTCCCCTATAGAATAGTTTTGATGTGTCTGATGATTTTGATTTTTACTTTATTATAGTTATTATTTTTTTCGAATTATTTGGCTTCTCTACATTCCTTCTATAAATGAGACCATTTGATATTTTTCTGGCTTATTTCACTGAGCATAATCCCTTCTAGCTCCATCTATGTTGCTGCGAAGGGCATGAGTTTATCCATTTTGTTTGCTGAGTAATATTCCACTGTGTAAATATACCACATCTTCTTGATCCAGTTATCTATTTCTGGGCACCTGTGTTGCTTCCATAGCTTCTCTACTGTAGATTGTGCTGCAATAAACATAGGGGTGGGGGGAGAGAGAGAGAAGAAGAAGAAGAAGAAGAGAAGTGAAGTGGCCAAGGAATTCCTATATTTATTTGACTGGAAAAGCTTTTTTTTTTTTAAAATCAGAATTTGAATAGTTTTGGCATATACCTTCCATTTCAATCAAGGCCCCATAATTATTCATGCTGCACTATTTTCTCGGGCCTGTCTCAATTCTGAAGGCCTGTGTGTTCATGACCCCTGAAGAGGAATTCTCCAAGAAAGAAGAGTCTTTATAAGTGTCATATGCAGTGAGAAGACCAAAAAGATAGTAATGAAAGATGCCCACTAACTTAGCAAGAGGGTGACCTTAATGGTCATGGTGACAGAATCCAGATTACAGAGGTGCAAAGAGGAAATAGATATGGTGAGTGCAGCTACTCTTAAGAAAACCGGAGGAGGAAGAAGTAGCTCTAGGAAGGACTTTTGTTTTATAGAATTAGAGACTCTGAAAATGTTTACAGGCTGAGCCTGTAGAAAGGGGGAGGGAGAAAATATTACAGAGAAGGGAGTGGCATGATGAGGCAAGTTCTAGGTAGTTAGGAGAGAAGTGTGTGGAAGATGCAAGTGGAGGGGTGAGCAATGGACTAGTGAGTGGAGTGGCTCACTGACCTTTGAAGTTGGAGGAAGAAATCAAGAATTCAGACCTATTTTAGATCCAATGCAGTCTTTTCAGCAGGAAAGTGACTTGATTAAACTGTGTTTTAAGAAATTAGTTTGGCACAAATACGCAGGAGGATGTGAATATGGACAAGTGGCAGACCTTGGCAACAATGCAAACAGGAGGTAACGGCAACCCAAACTAGAGTGGTACCTACAGGAGGAATGGAGAAAATGAAAATCTAATAAACATTTCAAATGATGTGATGACATAATTCTGGACAGAAGGGACATAGGCAATTCAAGGAGAAGAAAAAGTTAAAATGACTCAAGGATTTGAAGTAATGCCCTGGAAGATTAGGATGAAAGTATCAGGGTCAGAAATGGGGCAACTGGAATGCACAGTTCAGTATGTGGAGGTAATTTGGAGAGGGAAAATAGGGGTTTAAGGTATACTGCTTGAGCTGATGGTTCTCCAATTTTAAACTTTGGAAAGAAACAAAGTTCTCTATAGAAAAGAAGATTGCACAGACATGGGAGAAAGTAAGGGTCGGAGAGAACAAGAAATATTTTTAGATACAGGAACACTAATACTCCCAGAAAAGATTAACTAGACTCTGACATTTGATCTTACTTTACCTAAGATCAGGTTTTACTATCATTGAAAGATCCGTTTCTCGGACCCAGTAACTTTCTTTTTTCAGAATCTTAAGACATTTGGCCCTCCCTGGTGGCTCAATGGGTTAGGAGGCAGCACTACAAGCTAGTGCAGCCGTTTCAGTGCCAGTAAGATTCCTGGCCCTGGAGGTGATCCACGTGGTGTGGCAGACCTCTCCTGACCTGCCTGCTGCTCCCCTCAGCAGTGTACTTCATTGATCTGCCTGTTCTGCTCCCCACTCTGTCTCTGGTGAATCCTCTCACTGCCCCTGCACCTCTGGCTTGCACCCCAGTTCTGTATGCATAAATAAATAAATCTTTAAAAAAACTTAGATATTTAACATCAAATGTACTTTCTATGTGACAGAATATGTACAATCCAAGTAAATAATTTTCTAAACTATATACACTGGTTAGCAATTCAAGAACTGGTTTACTACTTCTCAAGTTTTGGTTTTATTGAGTTAGTACCAACAATTACTACCAGAATTTATGAATTCTACTGCTCATTTGGGATTCCAGAATGTTTAAGCTGGAAGGGACATCACATCTATCATAAGGGCCTGAGCATGGCAAGTGTCAGTGTTTTGCTTTTATCTGAAAGTAGGTTGGTAAGCACTTCACCACAGTTGTGTGAAGAGTAGCATGGAAACAAACAAAAGTGTTTCACAGAACTTAAATTGTTTCCTTGCTTCTTTTTTGTTTTCTGAATTTTAGAAAATAATGTATTGGTGTCTGAAATTATGGACTGGAATAAAAAAAAAAACCCTTTGTTGTTGTTGTTGTTCAGGCATAGGAAATAGTCTGCATGAAAATAACCTTTGGTGCTAGAATTATAATTAGTTTGAGTAATAAACTGTCTCCCTAGTGATGAAAGGAATGGAAGTAAAACAGCGCAGTAAGCTGGCATCTGAACATTGTAGGCTATCTGCAAAATTCTTGCACCAAGAAAAATCGTGTTAAAATTGCCTAATAAAAAGCAGGTCTGAAAATCTCCCAAAACTCTTCCACAATTTCAAAATCTTTCTTAGTACACTCATGCAAAGATCACACGAAAAATTACAATCAAAATACTCAACACGTCAAACTTAAAAGGTAATATGATGGGGAGGGGGTGTACACTTTAAGGGGGTGATTTCCGGTAAAATGTGCTCAATTGAAAGTCAAAGGGGCTAGGAGAGCCAATATCAAAATTACAGGCAATATGACTTAACAGGAAATAGTCCTATTTTGAAAATGCAGTACAATCTCCATAGTTAAGAGGATGAACATGACATAATAATGAAAGTTCCAAGTATTTAGTTTAAGCACATAAAAAGAGAAAGCACTCTACAAAGCCCAGAGAATACTAAATTTTTCTTTTGTTTTGCAACTACTGAGCTCCTTCCACCTTTTATTTTCTTAAGTAGGATCAAGATTTCAATTTTTAAGAAAAGTCACTCTGGATAGATTTTCAAGAAATCTTCCTCAGCTCCTTAGGGACTAATTTCCACATATATTTAATGTTTGCATATTTAATGTTTGGGCATACAAAATCTCCCAGAGGTATCTTAAATTATCTCAGAGCTGAAAGGTTTTAGAAACCAACTGGCCCAGACTCCTTATTTTACATGTAGAGAAATCAAGGCCCAGAAATGGGAAGTAACCTGACCAAGGTCATAGGGCCAGAAAGAAACAGCTGAGACGAGCATCCAGGCACCCTCACTCTCAATCCATTTGTTTTACTTTTCATAGCTTCCTCCCAACCTGAATGTCTAATTGTAGATTTCAGGAAGGTCAAAGTAAGAAGTGACCAAAGCATCCACGGGATCATTGTATTCATTCACATAAGGATCAGAGAGTAAGAATGGATGAATACGTGGGTGGGTGGATATTCTATATTATTCACGAAATATATCACGTTTGTTTTGAAAAACCCAAGCCTGTCCTGTCACATTTCACAGCAGTTTCCGTGCTCCACTAGACACCGATCTTAACAACAAAGACTCCTTTAATAAATACATCCTGCAGTTTAAGGACTATTCGCTTGCGAGTACACACAGAAGCAAGGAGACTCACCCCAATTCCAATGCCATTGGCTCCCAACCCCCTAACTTCCTTGTCCTAAACTCATTCTTGAAGCGTTGGTGCATCACATTTGCATTCTCCTTACTTCCTTTACACCTATCTCCCCGGGTGGCTCTATTTAGAACAGGTGCCCTTTCTTAATTGTAGGCTCTGGCTTCTTTCAGTTAATATCACGGGTTTACGAATACTACTGCACACTCCTCGAGGCCAGAATTTTGAAGCTGGGAGGGACAGCACACCTGGCACGAGGGCCCGAGCACTGGCAAGTGGAGTCGGGTACAGCGTCAGTCAGTGTTCCCCCAAGCCACAGCCCCCCTCGATCACTATCTCATCCTTCTGCGGCCAAATCGCAGTCTTTGGGAACCCCACAGCCCCTTTTCACTTACACAGTGATGTGGCCGGCACCCCGCACTAATACTGGGTCCGGGGCATATCTCCGCAGATGCTCCTCACTCACTACCCGAGGCGGGGGCGGTGTCTCCTCTTCCTCGTCTTCTTCCTCTTCCTCCTCTTCCTCTTCCTCCTCTTCCTCCTCATCTTCCTCGTCATCGTCAGGCCCAGACACCGACGACGACGACGACGACGGCGACGACGACGACGTTGCCGCTTCTTCCTCCTCCTCCTCCAGTTCTGAGATGGTGTCGAACTCCGCCATGTTGGGCAGCAGGATGCTCATCACGTGACCTCTCGTTCGCCGCCACCCGCAAGGAGTAGAGTTTGAACTTGCCGAGGTGCTGGAAGATGAGGGAACACGGAATAAAGAGAAAGAGGAGTCGGGTAGGGACAGGCTTAGAGGAGACGCGCGTGCGTGTTGGGGTGGACGGCGAGGGAGGGGTGCCGGGGGACTGGTAGAGGCGGGAGCAGGAGGGAGAGGCGCAAAATCTGTGTACGCTTGCGCGGCTCTGGGGGAAGGGGGCGGTGGAGGTGAACTCCAGGGAATTATCGAGGTCCGGTCTGAGGGTGCTGAACCGAATTCTGCTCGTGGGGATTCTGCTGCTTGTATCGGGAGATGTGTCTGTTGTTTTTTCCCCTTTTAACCAATAGTGGGTCCTGGGACTCCCCTCCAGTACAGGGAAAGCATATGCTATGAAAGCGAGGTTAGAACGTTGCCCCAAATATCTCATAGGTAAGCCTCACTTTTGTTCAGCTTTGCAGTTTGAACAATTTTGCATTATGACTTTGCTACAACCCTGGGAAGCAGGGTAAGCATTTTAATCGACGTTTACCGAAAAGTCTCCATTACCACTTCTAATATGTAATACTTGTAGAGCATTTGCTAAATGTCAGGGACTGAGCTAAGCCCTATACGTGCATATCTCATTTAATACTTAAAACCCAGGAGGGGAAGGGGTCAAAACAGGAGGGCAGAGCAGGAGCGACAGTGGTGCTGGATCTCGCTGCTATGGTGGTGGGCAAACTACCGGGACTACACCTGCGGGGAGAAATCAAATCTGTCCAAAAATTAGAAACAATGTAAGGAAAAATAAGTACGTTTAAAAACAAACAAACGAACGAACAAACTCAAAACCCTGTAAGGTTTTCACAGACGGGAAACCTAGAAGCAGAGAGGATAAGTCACTTGTTCAAGGTCATGGAGCTACTAAATAGCAGGGTTCCTTTTAAACTTGGGCGGCTGTTCTGATTTCAAAAGATCGGTGCTGTTAAATAAAGGGCCATACTGACAGAAGTTGGTTCAAAAGTTGATTTGCAGAGTGTTGCCTTTTGGGCTGTTTCTTGAAAAATATTTGAATTTTGGAGAGTTGTGTGTGTGTGTTTTAAGGAGGGAGGAATAGATGAGGTGGAGGGAACACTCCAATCCAAGGAAATAAAAAAAAATCATTCATTTTATTTACACTGAACTAGACTATATTACATATAATATCTCAGTTAGCCTTAAACAATTCTGAGGTAAGCACCATCATATCTAATAAATGACAAAACAGTCTTAGAAAGTTTAAGTAATTTATTAAGATTTGTACTGACCTTTTGTCCAAAATGTTCTATTTCAAATATTCCATCATGTCTGCTCCACACACACCAAAAAATGTGGTAGAGTTTACATATTTTGAGTTTCCAAACCATGGCTCAAACTCTTTTACATTTGGCAGTGGCACAAAATTCTGTCTTAATTCAGGGATCACTGAGACAGTAAAGTTACACAAATGCTAAGTAGTAAAACACCATAATCCAGGTAATCTAATTTAAGCCTAACTTCTCTTTCTGCTATATGACAGACAGCTATATCCCAATTAGATGATGAGATTGAGGAAACAGAGATAGCCACACCTTTAATTAGGATGAGTATTACATTGAGAACATAGCAGTGTAAACAAAGCATTTAGTGTGTGTGAGGAAGAAACTGGTTCTGTATGAGGCACTGACCAAGCCATTATCATTATCAGAGAGTTTGTGTTATTAAAGTGAAAACATTCCTTTGTAGTACTCAACAACTTGATTATTTAGGAACGTTTAAAATAAACTAACACAATAAGCAACAAAATCTATTTTTTTTTATCACGTAGAGTATCGTATCTACTAGAGAGAAATTATAATGAAAGGTGGAACCTGAAAATATTTTACAACTGCTTCTTGCTAGATCTTTTATCTTAGCTATTGATAAATAATGTGTCAAAAATATTTATGGGAGTGAAATACCTTAGACTTAAGGTCCGATAAAGTATTCAGCATCAGTTCTGAAAAATTTCCAAATATATTATCCGTAAATATCCACTAAGGTATTGCTTAAAGGATTTTACTGACTATTGCCTAAATGGCGGTTTCTCCTTCATCACTCAGGATTAGGTCAAGGAGGAGCATTTGAAGGTGAGAAAGGGAAAGGAATATAAGGGATAGACCTGTGGCAAGTGCAAAGTGAAGTGTGACACCATGGTAAAAGTGAAGGGGTGATGGCTATGGAGTAGAAGGAGAGGAAGGGGGAGTTTCCACTTGTCAAAAAGTGTAAAGAAGCCCCTGCATTTAGTCAGATGTCAAAAGGACAAAGGTGACTGCTATGCTTAAAGAAACTCACAAGTCTAGTCAAATCACTCATCTCTTTTCCTGCATATATTGTGCCCAAAAGGCATGTATTTCAAAGGCAATTTGTTTTGTTAAATTAGGAGAATTTGTATTAAGCTAGCAGAGGAAACAGGGGTAGAGAAGAAATCGGGCCACTTAACTTTTTGGAATGCTAAGCAGGGCAAGGGGGTAATTCTCCCATCTGATGGATGGAGCCAAGATTTGGAAGGTCATGGGTTTAATTGAGGGGTGGCTCAACCTTAAAATAGTCAAAAAGAAGTGTACCGTTTAAAAGACTCTTTATTTAAGCATATGATTCAGTGACTAGAAAATTTATAGACTTGTACAGTTATTAGCACAAATTAGTTTAGATCATTTCTCTCATATCCAAAAGAGTTAACTGTCCCATTTCCAGCCATGCCCTTTCTTACCAATTAATCTAATTTCTGTGTCTATAGGTTTTTTTCTGGGCATTTATTTCAGATAACTTGAATCATACAGTTTGTGTCTGTATGCATGGCTAAACTCCTTTTCTTAGCAAGTTTCTGAGATTAGTTCATTTTGTGTCTTTTATGAGTATTTTAGTCCTTTTAATTGATGAATGGTGTATAATATATAGGGTATATCACATTTTATTTATTCATTTACCAACTGATGACATGTAGCTTACTTTGCTATTAGATATTAAGAAAAAGCTGTTATGAAAGTTCTCATAGCATGTCACTGTGTGGATATATGTTTTAATTTCTCTACCTATAAGTAAAACTGCTGGGTCAATATTAAAACTATGTTGAAATTAAGAAACTCCCAAACTACTTTCCAAAATATTTCAATCAATTTACACTCTGACCAGCAATGTATGAAGGTTCCATTTGTTCTACATTTCTCCAATATCTGTTATTGCCTGTCTTTTTGACTTTAATTGTTCTTGTGGGTATGATGTGCTATCACATTGTAGTTTTGCCTTGCATTTCCTTAATGATTAATGATGTTGAGCATCTTTTCATGTGCTTATCATCTATTTATGTACTTTCTTTGATGAAATGTTCTTTTAAATCTTCTGCCCTTTTAAAAAAATATGCTATTTTTTTAAAAAGATTTATTTATTCATACATAACTGGGGTACAGGCCAGAGGTGCAGGGACGGTGAGAGGATTCACCAGAGACAGAGTGGGGAGCAGAACAGGCAGATTGAGGAAGTACACTGCTGAGGGGAGCAGCGGGTGGGTCAGGAGAGGTCTGCCACGCCATGTGGATCACCTCTGGGGTGGGGATTGAACTCGCACTGAAGTGGCTGCAGCCAGTTTGCAATGCTGTGTCCTAATCCTTTGTGCCACCAGGGAGGGCCCTAAAAAAATAAGCTTTCATCGAAGATAATTATAAACTCCTATATATTTGTGAAAAATTACACACTATGTCCTATTAATTGTTAATTCAGTATTCCCCAGTGGTTACATTTTGCATGCTATTGTACACTGTCACAGCCAAGAAATTGACATTAATACAACCCACACATCTTGCTCATATTTCCAGTAATGTATGTATCTGTGTGTGTGTATATGTGTGTTTGTTCATACATTTAGTTCTATGCTATTTTATTACATGTGTATGTTCATATGACCCTCACTACACCCCACACACAAATGGTTACATCATCTCAAGCGTCACTGCTGTTATCATATTATAACCATCCTCTCACACCCCATAGCCATTAAACTGTTTAATACCTATAATTGTTGTAATTTCCAGAATGATATGTAAATTGTATCATATAGTTATGTAGCCTTTGGAGATTGGCCTGCCTCCTTCCTTTCTTTCTCTCTCTTTCTAGCACAAGGTTATTTATTCTGAGCTTTCAAGGAAGATAACTGCTGTCACTTTCCTTTTGGTAGAGACCCAAAGGCAAGTAGAGCATGAGGAATTGTAGAAATTTTAACATCTGTTAATGTGGATAATAAACTGAAATTTCCATATTTGAAGCTGTCCGATGACCTTTACTTATTTGTTTTAATATTATTTTATATTGAGGTAACATTGGTTGTCTATGGATAATAGGTATAGGTTGACACCTCTTCAGATGTCTATTACCACACCACAGTCAAGACCGAAGCACACATGATCCTCTATAACAGTCCATTGGGCTTCTTTTTCCTTATGCTCCTCCTCCAGGAGCCTCAATTCTACAGTCAGCTATGTAGGGTTTTTTAAGTTTATCTAGGGTAAGCTCAGTTTTGTCTATTCCTTTGTGTTGTTTCTTTATATTCCACATATGAGTGAACTCATTTGGCGTTTCTCTTTCATTTTTTTATTTATTTCACATATCGCTCTCTTCCAGTTCTATCCATGTTATCACAAATGGCAAGATTTCATCTCTTTTTATAGCTAAGTTGTATTCCATTGTGTATATGTACCACATCTCTTTAATCCACTCATATGTTTGTAGGCACTTAGATTGTTTTCATAACAGATGATTATGAAGTTAAGAGGGGGTTGGGAAAAAGAGCCAAGGGGATAGAAGGGGTGTGGGAGGCATATAAAAATGAAGTGGAGATAAGCAAATTATCTGAGGAGGAATTCAAAGTAATGGTTATAAAGATGCTCAGAGATCTTGGAAGGAGAATGTAGGAAATGGAAAATTAAGGAACATTTAAACAGAATTCACAGAGATGAGAAACTATAACAATTAAAAAATATGACAGAGGGGTCCAACAATAGACTGGATAAATCAGAGGAATGAATAAGTGAGTTGGATGGCAAAGCAATAAAACTTATCCAGATAAAGCAAAAATGAAGAAAATTGAATAAGTGAAGATATCATAAGAGATCTCTGGGACAATATCAGCAATAAAAAGATGAAATTTTAACATCTGTGACATGTATGGTCCTAGAGGGGATTTTGTTAAGCAAAATCAGTGAGAAGGAGGACAAATACTGGATGATTTCACTCATACATGTAATATAAAAAAAGCAAATCAAAACAAACCCTTGAAGCCTGCCCACAGAACTGAGGTTACCACAATTGGAGGAATCATGGGGTAGAGGGTTAAATGGACTGTGGTACATTTTTAATGTTTTGTTGGTGCAGAGGTGTGAAACTATCCCCCTGAAACATACAATGTTACAAATCAACATTACTTTTTTTTAAACATAATTTTAAGAATAAATTTAAAAATAAAGGAAATTCTGACATATACACCACAACATGGATGAATCTTGAGGATATTAAGCTAAGTGAAATAAACCAATTACAAAAAGATGGATACTGTATGATTCCTTTTATATGAAATACCTAAAGTAGTCAAATTGCTAAGAGACAAAGTGTAACGAAGGTTGCTAGGGACTGAGAAAGGAGGGAAAAGGAATAGCTTAATGAGTGTAGTAGAGTTTTAATTTCACAAGACATAACGAGTTCTAGAGGTGAATGGGGTGATAATTAATAATAATATGCATTCACCTGATGCTGCTGAACTGTACGCTTAAAATGGTTGGAAAGGTAAATTTCGGTTAGGTCTGAGGGTTCGCGGCCAATGGCTTCTTGTCGACCCGGGCCCCGCGGCCGCCGACCGGACTCCACAATCCACGAAGGAGGGAAGATGGTGGGCGGGAACGGCGCCATGGTAGCTAGTGTATGCGGCGCCCTTTTCATCCGTACTGCATTTACTTAGGCCGCAAGAGGCGGATCAACTCCAAATTCCAGAGCAGGCTGCGAGAACGAAAAAAGAAGCAAAAGCTTGCTAAGGAGAGAGATGGACTTTGCAACTTAACTGACCTTAAAGATGCTGAGGCTGTTCAGAAATTCTTCCTTGAAAAGAAAGCTTGACGAAGAGTTAATTACCACAAGAGGAATGTGAGAAGGGTGTAGACCATCTGACAAATGCAATAGCTGTGTGTGGACAGCCACAGCAGTTACTGCAAGTGCTATAGCAAACTCTTCCACCACGAGTGCCCCAGATGCTTCTGACTAAACTTCCAACAATTAGAGAATTGTAAGCGCTCAGAGCTTGGCTGAAGATGATGTGGAGTGAGAAACAATTGTCAACAGAACAACCGCAATTAAAAATATTTTAAAAATCTTAGAACGTGAACAGCTCTGGGGGAATAAGGGCAAATATGCTTGTTATGGACTGTCCTACACTGAAGTCTACCAAAGTTAATTTTTACTTTGTGTAGATCCATATGTCTGTTTTATTTATTTTTCCCAATCAAAAGTGTATTTTGATAGAAAGCTTTTCATTTTATAAATATACTATGTGTTACTGAAATATGACTTTTGTTCATCCCTGAAACTTACAATTAAAATGTACATATAACATCACATTACTTACATTGAAATTACCCAGAGCTCAGTTTTGAAAATAGACAAGAAAAGTATAGGAGAAAGTTGAAGAATGTACATTTTTAAGCTGGTAAATTTTGCTATATCTCTGAAAAATAGATGGAAATCTGATTGTATTTATCAAAACTGAGCATTAAAATTTTCAAAATAGTTTCTACCACTTAATCTCTTTAAAATATGAGATATGCTGGGGCTCACCCTGGTGGCTCAACAGGCCAAAGCTCTGCCCTATGAAGTTCTCAGACACCACTGCAGCACCAGTTCAATTCCTGCCATGGAGCTGACCCACATGGCGAGACTTCTCCCCTCAGCAGTGTGTTTCAGTACTTCTGTGTTTCCTGTTCCTCACTTTGTCTCTGGTGAATCCTCTCACTCAACACACCTCTGGCCTGTACCGCAGTTCTGTAAGCATAAATAAATCTTTAAAAAAAAATATGGGATCTGCTGCTGTGTTGTAGATCATCCTGTGTATCAGTCTTGAGATGTTTTGCTTAAATCAGTAGGCTTAATGTGTCGTGGGTATTTATCTTCTTGTATTTTAGATATGTGTAGAATTAGATCTCTGTACATTCCTAATCTAGCCATGTGCGCTTCGTCATTAATGTCTACTCACTTTACTCATTTATAAGATGAGGAAGTTGGTTTGCTAATTTGGATAGTGTCCCTTTTACCTTTAATGCATTCGGTTCTGTTCAACATCTTCACGTTCACCCTTCTCCTGAGGGGCATATTTGTTTGGGCAACCAGGCTTTGCATTTTTTTATACTCTGAAATTTACATGCTTGCCTGACTTAGTATTTCCTAGTTAATTTTTATTTTAAGGTATGACATACTGATTTTCACTGAAATCAATTGTTACCACTCTTGTAAATTAATCTGAAACTTTAAGTTAACTGATGATAATGCTTGTAAAAATGTTCCCCTTTGCTTTTATCTTTAGTGTACCTCCCTGATCCACCTTCAGACCGACTTATCTTGCTATGATGAGACTGAGATGTAACCTTGTGGCTGAAGCAAGGAATGGAGGTAATTTTTTCTCAAAGTAGTGAAATATTAACTGAAGTCACAGAATATTAGATCTGAGAATAAAGGTCTTTTGTACTTAGTGTCAAAAAAACAAAAAAGAAAGGTAAATTTCATGTTACATATGTGAAGTGAACCTAACATAGCATAGACATGTGTTGATTCTCAATGATGCACACCTGAAGCTGATGTGACATTATAATGCAATGTTACTGAGCTTAAAAAGAAAAATCTTTAAAAAAATACAGCTATTTCTTGGATCTATGCTATAATCCAGCGATTCCACTTCTGGGAATCTACCCAAAGGACACATAAACACTGATTCGAAAGGGAAACCTCCATTCCTATGTTTATTGCAGTACTATTTACAATAGCCATTATATGGTAACAAATGCCCCAAACAGATGAGTGGATTGAGAAGATGTATTATCTACACACAAGGGAATACTACTCAGTGATCCATGATAAACTCATGTCATTAGTGGCAACATGGATGGAGCTGAATGGGATTATACTCAGTGAAATCAGTCAGAAGGAAAAAGATAAATATTGGGTAGTTTCACTTACGGGAGGAAAATAGTGAAACTGACTAGCAGGCAAATTATTAGATCGGAGACATAGCAGGGAGAGGTGGGAGAGAGGTTAAAATGGGACGGAAGAACACAAAGGACTATGGTGATGGATCACGGGTGCTGTGGTGGTAGGAGAACTACGGGGACTACATACACCTAAGGGAGAAATGTCAAACACTGCCCCCAAATGAACAATGATGTAAGAAAATTAAAAAATTTATGTTTTGAAATGAAAATTGTGGAGCCTTCCCTGGTGGCGCAGCAGGTTAAAGTACAGCACTATGAAGTTAAAGCCACTTTAGCATGAGTTCCATCCCCGCCTGCCCCGGAGGTGACCCACATGGTGCAGCACACCTCTCCTGACCCGCCCGCCTGTTCTCCCCACTTTGTCTCTGGTGAAGCCTCTCAACACCCCTGCACCTCCGGCCTGTACTCCTGTTCTGTATGCATAAATAAATAAATCTTAAAAAACAAACAAAAAAATCCAAATATCACAACTGTGTATACTGTTAGAGGCCCTTTTGGTTGTTCACAGTGAGACTGAGCATGCACTCAAGGTTGCTATTGTTTAAAGTCATCTTGAAAAGAAGGAAAAAACTAACTAGGCACACTAACATTTAACTTGTTTTAATGTTTCTTCACAAGTGCTGGAAAATACTAGCAACAAAGAATAATCATAATGTTGAGGCATTATGTTTATAAATATGGAGTTACATAATTATAAATATGGAATTATAAATTTTAAAAATATCTGGTTTAAAGAATAAAAATGGTAGCAGGTACGGCCCCGCCAGGCCTGGTCTAGCTGGGCGGGTCTCTGCGCTCCTGACAGTGTTTACCTTTATGCATTTTTCCAGGTCCTCCATGCCCACTTCTTCTCTTTTCCCATCTGTTCCATCCAAGGTCCAGAGGGCTCCCCAGAGCCCTCTTCTTCCTCCACCAAGGCAACTTTGGTTCATTCCCCTGCCACCAAGGAAGCAACCTCAGTCTCCCCCAGGACCCCCTCTGAACATTCCACTGGGGCTGTCACGCTTCATGAGGCCACTTCCTCCTCCTTGCATGCCACCAGGGCCACCTCTGTCAGTTACCACATGGGGTGGAAAGGGTGGTGGGGGAAAGCCTTCGAGCTTTGGAGCCTGACACTAACTGCCTTCTGTTCTCCAGGCAAAGTTCTGACTTCCACACCCTGGATTGGGGTACTGCCAGCTTCCAGCTTGGTGGTAGATGTTTGTTCCCCTGGATAGGTTCCCTTGGGAATCCCAGGGCTCTCTTGGGTGGACACCTCCTGTCTCCTCTTACGTCTCCCATGTGACCTACAGATTCCTCAGTACCTCCTGGGCCCCCCTGGGCCCCTCAATGGCATCTCTCCCCCCTCTGGGGTGGCACACTACCCTGCATGCTGTTGATCAGAGCATGAGAAGCTTTAGGTGTGTTCCCTTATAAATCTTTCCCATCAAACCACTCCCTGTGCTGTCGGTGGGTATTCACAGGACACTGTGGCATGGCCTTTGGATATTCCTGTCCTTGTCGAGGTAGATGTGGATCATGCGCTGTCTGATTCTCTTGCTCATCAACTCCACTCTGCTTTCAAAAGTCTGCCCAATTATCTAGAATCACATTGTCATTTAATCCTTGCACCTAAATCTCACTGTTACGAGTCTACCTGGATCTAAAGGTGGGCCTAGATCTGTTCCTTCCTCCATGAGTCCCTGCTGCCATAGCTGCTGCTCTTTTGGCTATATGGACTTGGAGGCCAGTAGTAGAGTCCAGTTTTGGAGGGTGGGGAATAACTAGTGGACAGTTGCTGTCTATACCTGCTTTGTTCACCAAACTACCCTGCCGGCCATAGCTGCTCAGCTGCCCACAGGTGTTCTGCTGAGAGTAGCTGCTCTGATCATTACTAATCAGCTGTGAAGAGGAAGAGCTGGTAGGATGATTGGAAGGGGGTGCGGTGACAGCTGCATGGGCTAGCTCCCAGGTACTGGGGATAACTGCAGCGACTGTCCATATCCGAGGCTGGGCTGGTTGTAATGCTCTGTGCTAGATGGAAGTTGACTAGTCTCAGTGGACTCATTACCATCCTGCGGTCTGGAAGGTGCAGTGGCTGCTGACTGATGCCCAATGGCTGGGTAAGTCACTGAGCTGCATAGGAGCCTGGTAGTGACCGCAGCAGTGGTGGTATCACAAGTACTAGTGCTGTATCTCTAGACAGGGTGACTGTATGCCTGGGGGCAGTAGGAGTAGCGTCATCAGTGGGCGGCTGTCCATAAGAAGTTGTGTAGACCGTCTCCCATAGTCTGCGGTGGTCTGAGCCTGGGTGTCGCTGACATCAGTGGGCTACCATAGGTTTCCATAACTTCCTTGTCCATATGCCTGGGTGGTCTGTGCATATCCTTGAGTGGTGGGGAAGTAGAAGGCTGTAGCCCTGCTAGACCACTGCTGGACTGAAGGGACTGTAATCTGTGGGTGTCATTTTCTCTCCTGCTTTCTTGTTCTCTCAATGTCCATCTCCCATTTCTTCAAGATTGTTGAACTTATTGACATATGTTATTCATTGTATTCCTTTAGAGTCTTTGTATTTCTGTGCCATCCTTGGCATTTTCTTCTTTCATTTCTATTTTGTTTAAAGGTTTTTCCTCTTTTAGTTTAGGTAGAGGCTTATTAATTTTGTCCATCTTAAAGAGCTAACATGTATGGTCTTTTAGACTTCTCGTGCACTTATTTTCACCCTAAGTTTTGTTATTATTAGTTCGTTATTTCTTTATAACATGTTACTATCTTTGGGTCTTACTTGTACCTTGTATTTCATTTTTTAAAAGATTTTATTTATTTATGCATATGGAACTGGGGTACAGGCCAGAGGTGCAGGGGTGGTGAGAGGCGTCACCAGAGACAGAGTGGGAGCAGAACAGGCAGATTGATGAAGTACACTGCTGAGGGGAACAGCGTGCGAAACAGGAGAGGTCTGCCGTGCCATGTGGGTGACCTCCCTGACAGGGAATCGAACTCATGCTGAAGCGGCAGCAGCTAGCTTCGTAGTGCTGTGTTTTAACCTGTTGCACCACCAGAGAGGGCCCCTATTTTCTCATTTCTTTAGATGTGATATTAAATTATTTACTTAAGCTTTTTCTTGCTTCTTGATCTCGGCCTGTGTTCCAATGATCTTTCCTCAAAAGACTGCTTTTGCTTCATCCCATATGTTCCAGTAGCTTGCACTCTCATTTCATTAGTCTGTAGGTATTTTTAAAATTTTTACTTCAATTTCTTTACTTCAATAGCTACTAAACAGCTTGTTGTTTAGTCTCCAAGTATTTCAAGTTTGTTCAGTTTTGATTTGTAGCTTTATGGATTATACTCAGAAGGATTATTTGGTATGATTTCAATTTTTTGTTTAAAATTATTTTTATTTACTTATGCATACAAGAACTGGGGTGTAAGCCAGAGGTGTGGGGCAGGGGGCTGTGAGAGGATTCACCAGAGACAGAGTGGGGAGCCAGAGTGGGTAGCAGAAAAGGCAAATCTACTGAAATACACTGCTGAATGGAGCAGCAGGCAAGACAGGAGAGATCTGCCAAGCCATGTGAACCAACTCCCTGGCAGGGGATAGAACTCATATCACCATGGCCAGAGATAGCTTGATAGTGCTGAGACTTTAACCCTTGCATCACAAGTGAGGCCCTGATCTAAATTTTTGTAACATTTTGGACAATTGACTTGTGTCCTAACATGGTCTAGTCTTCAAAATGTTCCATGTGCTCTTGATAAAATAAATTTGCTGTGATTTTTGGGTAGAGGATTCTGTAAATGTCTGTTAAACCTATTTATGAACTAGCTCCTCATTTGAGGTTATGGTTTTCTTATTTATTCTCTCTTGTTGATCCGTCTGTAGTTGTAAGTGGACTTAAAAATCCCCTACTGTTATTTTGTTGTTGTCAATATGTCTCTTCAATCCTCTTAATAAATTGATTTATATACATATATTAATATATAAAAATATATATAAGTGTATATATAAATATATAAAAATACGCATAGGTGTTTCATAATTTGGTGCTTACATATTATGAGTACTTCTTTTTCTTCTTTATTTGGTCCATTTTCATAATGTAACATCCATCTCTATCTCTTATTACCTTTTTTTTTTTTTGGAATTTTTTTTTTTTTTTTAAGATTTATTTATTTATTCATACAGAACTGGGGTATAGGCTAGAGATGCGGAGGGTGAGAGGATTAACCAGAGACAGAGTGGGGAGCAGAACAGGCAGATCGACAAAGTACACTGCAGCGGGCAATCAGGAGAGGTCTGCCTCGCCATGTGGTCACCTCTGGGGCAGGCGGGGATCAAACTCATGCGGAAGTGGCTTAAGCTTCTCAGTGCTGTGCTTTAACCCGCTGCGCCACAAGGGAGGACCCTGAAAATCTGTTTTATCTGATCTAAGTGTAGCTATTCCTGACTTTTTTTTTTGTTGTTTGCCATTTTTTTTGTAAAATTGCCTTCCAGTTTTTTAATGTCTGTGCTTATTTTTGGTGGTAACATGAGTTTCTTGTAAGCAGCAGAAGGTTGGATTTTGTTTTGATACCCACTCAACCACTACACATTTTAACTGAATTCAGCCCATTTGCACTTAAGGTGATAATTACAGCATAAATGCTTACTGCCATTTAAACATTTTTAGTTTGTGTCTTTTAATTTTTGACATCTCTCTTTTATGGTTTATTTACATTCCATTTCCATTGTCCTTATGTTACTTCTACTAGTTTCCTTTTGAAGGCTATACTGAGGTCTGTGTATGATGGACTGCATGTGTGGGCTGTTAGATGGTTTATTCTCAAACTCATTCTTTTAAAAAATTTTTATTTATTTATTTACATCATTTTCACTTTGTGTGTTTTTTCATCTCGGTTGTAATCCTCACGGACTTCCCACCACCAATTCACCTGTGCGCTGTTACCATAGTCCCGTGCATTCTTCCCACCCAGTTTTGATCCTTTTTCCCTCTCCTCCCCTGAAAAATGTCTCTGGCTTATAGTTGTTCATTGTTTTTCATTTTAGCTTTGTTAAAATAGCTTTTTTCCTTACACTCCTGCTATGAGTGAAACCATCTGGTATTTTTCTTTTTCATTCTGGCTTATTTCACTAAGCATGATCCCTTCCAGCTCCATCCATGTTGCTGCATATAGCATGAATTTATTCTTTTTGATTGCTGATTAATATTCCATTGGGTATAAGTGCCACATCTTTTTAATCCAGTCATTTATTTTTGGGCATTTGGGTTGATTCCATGTCTTCCCTATTATAAATAGAGCACAATAAATAAGGGGGTGCAGGTGCCCTTTTGAATCAATGTTTTTGTGTCCTTTGGGTAGATACCGAGGAGTGGGATTGCTGAGTCATATGGAAGCTCCATTTTCTCTAGTTTGAGAAACCTCCAAAGAGCTTTCCATAGTGGTTGTACAACATTTTGCATTCCCACCAGCAGTGTAGGAGAGTTCCTTTTTCTCCACATCCTCGCCAACATCTGTTGTTCCTAGTTGTTTTAATATGTGACATTCTTACTGGTGTGAGATGATATCTCATTGTGCTTTTGATTTGCATTTCCCTTATTACAAGTGATGTTGAACATTTTTCATATGCCTTTTGGCCATCTGCATTTCCTCTTTGGAGAAGCTCTTTTGAGCTCTTCTGCCCATTTTTTATGGGGTTGTTCACTTTATTTTGGTTGAATTTCATCAGCTCTTTTCTTTGTTATCAGTCCTTTGTCATTAGTATTGTGTGCAAAACTTTTCTCCCAATCAGTGGGGCGTCTTTGTTTTGTGTAATGTCTCTTGCTGTACAGAAGCTCTTTAACTTGATGTAGTCCCAGCTATTTATCCTTTCCTTCACTCTCCTTGCTTTGGGTGATGTATCCTTACAGATGTTACTGAGGTATATGTCGTGTAGTGTTTTGCCCACCTTTTCTCCTAGATATTTTATGGTTTCGGGTCTTATGTCTAGCTCTTTACTCCATTTCGAGTTGTCAAACTCATTCTTATGGACCACAGTTTTACTCTCCTCCATAGTGCATAATTTAGGTGTTTGTAATCTCTAATTTTGTTGTTACTTTATGTTAGCCCCTTTAATACTTCTCTCAAGTATGGTTTGGTGTTGGTATAGCATTTTGATTTTCATTTTCAGTGGTGCTCCTTAATCTTCTGTTTTGGATGATAATCTGGTCTGAAAAAGTATTCTAGGTTAGCAATCTTTTCCTTTGTATACTTTAAATATTTCTTATCTGCTCCCCTTCTTGCTGTAAGATTTCCACTAAGAAGTCTGCAGACAGTATGACAGGTGATCCTTATAGGTTACTCTTCTTTCTCAATTCTTTTAGTATTCATTCTGTGTTGCTTGCTTTCAACACTTAATTATAACGTATCTTGGAGTATGTTAGTTTAGTTTTATTTTGTTTGGAACTCTTTGCACCTCTTGAATCAGGATGTCTGGTTTGTATCCCAGATTGAGGTGGTTTCCAGCAATGATTTTTTCTAATAGACTCTCTATGCCTTCTTGTTGTCTTCTTCTGAAACCCCAATGAAGGGATATTACTTCTCTTTTTAGGTTATTCTTGTTTTTGATTACCCATTGTTTCTTTCTTTCTTTCTTTTAAAGATTTATTTATTCATACAGAACTGGGGTACTGGCCAGAGATGCAGAGGGTGAGAGGATTCACCAGAGACAGAATGGGGAGCAGAACAGGCAGATCGACAAAGTACACTGCTGAGGGGAGCAGCGGGAGGGTCAGGAGAGGTCTGCTGTGCCATGTGGTCACCTCTGGGGCAGGTGGGGACCGAACTCATGCTGAAGTTGCTTTAGCTTCTTAGTGCTCTGCTTTAACCCGCTGCGCCACCAGGGAGGGCCTTACCCATTGTTTCTTAATTCAGCGAGCATAATTACAACTGTTGCCTCAAACTCATCAGGAATATTCATACAGTTTTGCTGAATCAATACTTCTATCAGGGAATTTTCTTTGCTCCAGAATTTGTGATATGATCTTTTGTTTCTTCATTTTTTACTTTACATGGGATATAATAGGAACCTTTCTTTTATTGTCACGATAAATTGACTTTATCCCCGGCCTACAATTAGTAGCCAGGACCCCATGATTTTTACCCAGGATCTTTATGTGTTTACTATTTCATAGATAAATGCCTGTACACATGTTCAGATGACCAAAGCACTGATGACAGCTCAGTATTCTTAGGTTGATCACCTACAGACAACCTGCTGATTCCTGGCAAAACCATGTCTTAAACTAGCAATGTTTAGTGACAAAAATCTCAAGATCAATAGGTTCAGGGATTTCTCTCTCTCTCTTTTTTTTTTGTCCCTGAAATCCTTTTTGTTTCATTTTCAATTTCTTGTCAAATTTCATCAAAATCTATGTGAAGTTTGTTTTTGGTGTGGGAAAATTTATCCCATTCTTCTGCTTCACCCCCATCTTGTTCTGTTGTTTTCCATTTGAATTCACATGCATGTTTGTCTGCAGAATTAGAGGTATCCAGGTGACAATACTAGTGCCTCTTGACATTGGGCTTTCCAGCACTGAGTTCTTCCTATTCTTCTGCATCCCCACCACCATGATTAGAGGCAGAGATGATTTTGGCACCCACCAAATTGGGAACATCGTGGAGCTTGCTTATGACAGGAATTAAACACCTCTATGGGTTGGGAAATGCAGGACCCCACCCAACTAGCTCCAGCTATGAATGGGGCCAGGCCAGTAGTCTGCCACATGCCTCCTTGAAGCTCCCCTCTCCTGAGAAGCCAGTACCCATTGGGCCCTGCTTGCTGTGGCCTGTCTCTCCCAGTAGGCTCTGTGCCAGGTGGGAGGTGGGGAGAGGCAAAGCCTGTCAGGAGCTGTACTTCCAGTGCCCTCGTGATATTTTAGATGTTCTGTCCTTGTCATGGACTTTGAATAATTGTATTATTTACTTTTATTTTTAAAAATCAATTTACCCACCATTTACATATCTATAAAACATTGGTATTACATTGAATTATTTTATTATAATGTGTCTTGGAATATGTCTGTGTAGTATTTCCTTTGGAATTCTTCGGGCCTCTTGGATCAGGACATCTGGTTAATTTCCCAAGTTGAACTTGTTCTCAGTGATTATTTCTTTAAATAAACATTCTATGCCTTTATATTTCTCTTCTTTTGGGGCCAACAGTAGTGGAGTTTTCTAACTTCTCTTTTGGTTACCCCAGAAGACTTTTGCACTATTTTCAGTTTTTAAAATTTTTTCTCTGTAATTCTCTTTGTGAGTTCTCTGGTGTGGTTTCAAGCTCACTAATTCTATTGTTTGCATTTGTCTGCTGTTTAGGTCCTTTATTGTATTTTTAATTTAATTGTATTATTTAAAAATCCACTAGTTCTAATTATAATAACCTATTATCACCTTGGTCTTTATTCTGTTCCTGTTTTACATCACCCATTTAAAAATTTTTTTTTTGGCTCAGCAAGCACTGTT
>NW_004567120.1:923455-1015511 GCF_000260355.1 Condylura cristata | reverse complement strand
CTTTACTTCTGTAGAAGTGACATATAAATCCTGTATGGAATAGCATATAGTTGGATTCTTTTTTTTTTTTTTTTTCCCATCCAGTCAGTCTGTGCCTCTTGATTGGTGAGTTGAGTCCATTTGTGTTTAGGGTGATTTTTGATATATGAGGTGTTACTACCCCTATTTTCTCTTCTTTTTTATTTGTTCCATATTTCCATTGTTGCTTTTTCCTTGTGTTTTTCGCTGTCATTTCTTTTGGGTGTTTTCCATGGTGATTCTCCAAGTTTCTTCTTTATGTAGTACATTGTGTCTTTGCTCCAGGTTTTTGTTTTGTGGTTGCTGTGAGGATTGTAGAGCTTTTCATATCTAAGAAGCATTTTTGGGGGAGTTGCTGACCTCATTTTGTCATCATTTGCTTGTAGATTCCATCCTTCTCAACCCCTTTAATGTTTTTTTCATTGCCCCATTACCCTTTTTAATATTGTGATGTCACTGGCAACCTGAACTAACTACAGTTGTTTGTAATGTTTCTTTTCCTTTGGCTTTTATACTGTAGTTCATTATTTCAGCCTTATTCTAGGATATATTTGCAACCCTCTGATTCTATCTTCTATATATGTTCTATATATCAACTTCTATGTATCACCTTACTCAAGGCTTTGTGCACTTTTGTTTTTTCTTTTTGTATGGAAGAGTGACTTTCAACATTTCCTATAAGGCAAATCTAGTGGTAGGCTCCATTAACCTTTGTTTGAGAAAACTTTTATTTTCCTATCATATATGAATAATAACTTTGTTGTATAACGCATTTATGACTGGTAGTCATTATCATTTGGTATTTTGTATATGTCATTTTACTTTCTCCTTGATAAAGTAGTTTCTCTTGAGAAATCTGATGCAAACCTGATGGGGATTCCTTTGTATGTTATTAGATTTTTTTCTCTAATAGCCACTGATACATTTTTTTCATTGTTGTCTTTTGTCTGTTATACTATTCTATGTCTTGATGTCACTCTTTTTACATTCAGATGGCTAAGTGTTCTACTGGCTTCATTGATTTGTATAGTTTTTTTTTTTTTCAATGGGTTTAGGAAATTCTCAGGTATTATTACCTTCTACTTCCTTTTCCTTCTCTTTACCTCCCTGGATATCCACTATTCTTGTGTTTCTTTTCCTAATTAATTGATAATTCTTGTAGTTTCTTCACTATTTTCCTATCTTATCTTCTGTCTTCTTCCATCTGAGTCATTTGTAGATTTCTATTTCAATCATTATTTTCTCCATAAGATCCATCCTAGTTACTACAATTTCTATAGCAGTCTTTATTTTGTTTATTGAATTTTCATATCCAAATTTTCTTATTAAGTTTGTAAAAATATATGCAATCTTTTGGGTGCAGCATTCCTTCTATTTAATTTCTTTCCTAGGTCTATTGAGTTGCCTTTCTGTGTTTTCTTATATTGTGTTGAGTTTCTTCATGTTAAGTATTTTGAATTCTCTGTCCTTTATGTTAGCACATTCTGTGACTTTCAGTTTGATTTTTTCATATTCATTACTCTCTTTCTGCTATTCCACGTTTCTGTGATTTTTATCTTGTTTGCACACTGGGTTATCTAATAGATGCATTTCCTTTACTCCCAGTAGGTGGTGCTGTGGCCTTAGCTTTATATAGTTCTCTTTTCTACATCTGGACAATGGGTGGAGAATAAGGGAAGGTGAAAAGAGAGTTGGGTTCCTGGTATCATAGGTGTGAGGGGTGGGGTCTGAACTTTGGAGCATAGTCTCTTTGCTCCTCTCTGTGATTCCAGAATGCATATTTTCCTGTACACACAGTTTCTGTCACACCAAAAAGACCAAAGAAACCAATAGATAGTTCTTTGAAATATAAAATAATAGACAAACCTTTAGCCAGATTCACAAAGAAGAAAACATAAATAAAACCAGAAACGGAGGAGAAGAAGTTACAAAATATACTGGAGAAATGCACTCATACATGGCAACAATTAGGACAAGTTTTAGAAATATAAAATATTCCTGGACTGAATAAGGAAGAAACAGAAAACCAGAACAGACCTGCCAGAAAAAAAAATCTAGTAATCAGAACATCCTCTACAACAAAGTACAAGATCAGATGGCTTTATTAGTAAAATCTACCAATCTTTCCAGGAAGAAATAATGTGCGCCTTTTTCATAAATTTGAAAGAGGGAAAACTCCCAGTCACATTCTATGAAGTCAGCATTACCCTAGCTACAAAACAATGCAAAGCCATCACATCAAAAAGAAAATTATAGGCCATTATCTGCTATGAGCATAGATGCAGAAATCCTCAGCAAAATACCAGCAAACTAAACCCCACAATATAGTAAAAAAGATAGAAAGGTATATTGTACTAAAGAGTTGGAGGAAATAACTTTTTAAGATGGCTATATTACCCAGAATAATATATAAATTCAGTGCAACCCCTATTAAAACCCCAAAATGGATTTTATAACTAAAATAGGAAAAAATAATGAAATTGATTTAGAACTACAGAAGACCCCACATAGCAAAACACTCATGAAAAAAATGAACAAAAATGGAGTTATCACACTCCCTGACTTTAAACAATGCTACGAAATTAGGGTAGATAAAACATCTTGGGGAGGGCCACCAAGATCGCATAAGGAGGCTCCTTGCGTTACTCCTCATCTAAGTTAGCCAGTGGAAACTGCACAGAGAATCCTATAGCTTGGGGCAAAACTGGAACACCTTTTGGACATCAGAGATAGTGGGCAGAGTGCACCAGGTGGGACACAGGAGATTCATGTCTCAAGATTGAGGAATCTCTGGAGAGAGACACATGGAGTCTGTGGTAGGAAGAAGAGGCTTTGGGGAATGTTGCAGTGCCACCACTCTACAACCACTCCGCCAGCATCCCTTGGGAGGGATACTGAACATTGTGAAGGCAAACACCCTGGACTTAACAGAAATGCATGTGCAAGAGTGGAGGTGTTCTCTGCAGGCTGGGTCCACAGTGAACAGAACAAGGAGAGTGTGTTGGGCTGCACTCCCTCTCTGCCTCCCATTGGGACTGGTACAGACTGAAGCAAACTGAGAGAGAGCAGATTCAGAGTCTCAGGTCTGGAATACAGAAGAAGGCTTCTGGTGGTGCCATGAACAAAAGCCTGTACCTAGAAGAGCATTCAGTGGTGGCTAGATTTCTTAGTCCCCTCCTCACCCTGGCTCATCAGCTGAACAATCTGAATTCTGGACCTACTGGGAAGGCTAAGTAGCTAAAATCACATAAAACCAACTACCACATGCTGGGAAGTTAGATAGATATACTTTAAATCTCTAACTTACTGCTATATGTACTTTAAAAAACAGGAAAATACAGCAGCAAAGTTGTCTGACCAAACAAACACAAAACAATGACACTGTCACTTCAAAGGACTATGACATCAGAAGGAGAGACCAACTCTCCAGAATTCACCACAAAGATATGGAAGAATTTATCTGTTGTGGCTAATATTTTAAATGATACCCTGATATTATCTTCCTATGAAATTGAGAGTTCAAAATGACTGTGATCAATAAATTCAAAGATATGGAAGAAAATGTTGAAAAGCAAGTCAGAGTGATACATGAAAACTCAGAAGGCATGGTTAAAGAGCATCAACAAAATTCATGTAAACAAGTGAATGACCTGAGAAATAAATTAATGTACAGAAAATAGAAACTGAATCCTTAAATAAATAATAGACATTCAAGATGTCAAAAGCCAAATGTATGAGATTAAAAAAGTGTAGAGAAAACTATGAAAGCAGAATAGATGAAATGGAGGATATAAGTGACCTGGAAGGTAGTTAACTATGTGTAAGGAACCAGGTAGAAGGAGATGCATGAGAAAACAGATATGAAAGCACTTCAGAACTATCCAGTGACATTAGGAAAAGCAACAGAAGAATAATGGATGTGGGGCCTCCCTTATGACCTAGGGATTAAGTCTCAGTGCTATCACTGCTGTGGCCTGAGTTCTATCTTGAGCCAGGAAGCTGATCCACCTGGCACAGCAAATCTCTCCTGTCTTGCCTGCTGCTTCCCTCTGCAGTGTGTTTCAGTGGATCTGTCTGTTCTGCTCCCCACTCTGTCTATGGTGAATCCTCTCACCTACCACACCTCTGGCCTGTACCCCAGTTCTGTATGCATAAATAAATAAATCTTAAAAAAAAAAAACCAAAAAAACAGGCCCTCCCTGGTGGCGCAGTGGGTTAAAGCACAGCACTGAGAAGCTAAGGCCACTTCCGCATGAGTTCAATCCCCGCCTGCCCCGGAGGAGCTCCATATGGCACAGCAGACCTCTCCTGACCCGCCCGCTGCTCCCCTCAGCAGTGTACTTCTTTGATCTGCCTGTTCTGCTCCCCTCTCTGTCTCTGGTGAATTCTCTCACCCTCCATATCTCTGGTGTGTACCACAGTTCCATATGAATAAATAAATAAATCTTTAAACAACAACAACAACACTACGAATAGTTCAAGACAAACAACAAAAGGCAGCTAGGGGGAATCAGGTAATCTATAAAGGCATCCTCATTAGTCTTAAATCAGACTTCTCAGAGATACCTGACAGCAAGGAGACAACGGGAAGACATTCAAAATATAAGCCAAGAATATAATTTCCTGCAAGACTCTTTTCAGATATGAGGGAGAAATAATGGCCTTCTCAGATAATCAAATGGTTAAGGAATTTGCAAGCCCTAGATATCCCATGCAAGAAATGTTGAAAAAAGCTCTTCTATCTAATTGAAGTGAAGAAAAATTAAAACTATATGAGCAAACAAATAGGAGCAGAAAATATGGCAGTAGTAAATATCATCTGTAACCAACCACCCTAAATGTAAATGCCTGGTTGAATCGGAAAATGAAACTCAACTTTCTGTTTTCAGCAGGAGACACATTTGAACTCCAAGATGAATATAGTCAGGAAAATGGTTAAAAAATAATTCTACATGAGCATAGGATGCAGAAAAAGACATGTATGAGTATACTTATATCAGATAAAAGAGACTTCCAGCTACAAAACTGTAACAAGAAATTAACATAGACTCTTTATAATGACTAAGTGATCAATATATTAGGAAGACAATACACATCAACATGTACTCACCAATGTTGGAGCATCAAAATATAAGACAAATATTAACAAATCTAAAAATAGATGTTGATCGGCAAAATAAACATAGGGGATTCAACACCTTACATATCAATGGACAGATCAACAAGGCAGAAAATCAACTAGAAATGAATTGCTTAAGATGAGTAGTTAGATCATATGGCCTAAATATTCATAGTGCACTGTATCCACCAAAACTAAGTACACAGTCTTCTCAAATCTACATGGAATGTTATTGAGGATAGATCACATGTTGGATTCAAAGCAAGTATAGATAAACTCATGAAGGTTGAATCAAATATGTTCTTTGATTACAACTGTATCAAACTAGAAAGGAAAAATGGGAGAAATTCTAATATATGGAGACCAAACAACATACTACTAATGACTATTGGGTTAATGAAGATATCAAAAGAAGAAATTAAAATATAACTGGAGTCTAATGAAAACAAAGACCCAGCTACCACAACTTGCACTCCCATGTTTATTGCAGCACTGTTTATAGTTGCCAAATTATGGAAAAGACTTCAGTGTGGTTACAGATGTGGTGTCATGTACAGAATGGAATATGACACAGCTCTAAAAGGTGAAATCCTGCCATTTGCAAAACATTGGTGGACCAAGGATTATGCTTAGTGAGTTAAGCTAGAGAAAGACAAACTGTGTTATTCACTCAGTTGTGATATATAGAGAAAACAAACTGATAAATGAAATAAAACAAAAATAAATGTTTGGACTATAATTCCAACTAGTTTTTACCAGAAGGGAAGGATGGTGGAGGTGGGTAAATAGAAACAAATGTGATATAATGAAGAATAATATTGGACATTTAGTGAACTTAATGTATTATTGAACATATTGATTCTCAATGATACACCTGAAATATAATGCAATGATGAAATATTGCTTCAATTTAAAAAAAGCTGAAGTAAAAACCACAAAAAATGTGCACAAGAACAACTAAAAATTTTTTTAAATACAAGCAATTTGTATTAATTTTGTGATATCCTCTACTTAGGAGAGTCATTCCTGCTTTAGGAAGGCATTTTCACATGATTCATGTTGAACTGGCCTTTAAAAGCTTTTCTGGTTTGAAAGGTATTTGAGAAATGACTGAGAGTAAGACCTTCCCTTCCCAGTAGCATTTGAATTTTATTTAGAGATTTACAGACCTAGAGTTTAAGAGATTGTCAAGAAAAGTAAAAGCATGTTGTAGACATGGAGATAAGGGGACTTTGTTTACAACATTCCCATTGTAAACTTTTGAAGACAGAAAATATCTTTGAGACCAAAGGACTAGATATTGCTTTGGTGGTATTTTAATACCTGAGAAATCAAGAGAGAGAGAAAGATAATGTGTGTGTGTGTGTGTGTGTGTGCATGTGTGTGTTTTATTTTATGAAAGGGTAAAAATCATGGCTCTTCTCAGGATGTCATGTAGAAATTAGAGCTAGATTAAACTCTTGAAATCAAATCAAATCTCTAAATTTCATAAATGAAATAAAGTCCTTTATTGGTAAAGTGACTTAACCAAAAAATTACAAACTAGTTGGAGAATTAGGTATAACTCTAACTTTAGGTCTCACTTTTCAATTCTGTGCTACTTCTTTCACACCAGGTGTATAGCTACTTTCAATTGATATTATTGTTTCTGTGGGCACACAGTAGCGGACTTCCTTCCTTTGCACTGGCACTCATGCTTGAAGATGCAGTGCTCATATGCCTTGGTCTCTTTCTTCCCTTCAAACGCAACTCCATGGTATGAAAGATCAGTAGCACAATTATAATGCATATGCAAAGAAGTGCTCCCCACCTGGGGTCTAAAGCTAAGGTATCTAAAGTGAATAACTCTATAGACTAAATCCTCTAGTGAGTTCCTTCTTTCTGTTATTGGCATTGTAACCACTATGCTGTATTTGTTTGCAATTTTCTTAAGGCATAGTTGACATATAAGTAATTGTACATATTAAGAATTGATTTTTGACATTTTGGGCAACTTACAACTTTATTTGACAATCATAATTAATTCTCATCCATGTTGACTAGACTGGATATTGAAAGTGGTGACAGGTACATAGGTAACCAATGTATGCAAATTGTTTGCATTTTCATTTAATTTTCTGGACAACTGCACATGGATACAGTGTGGAACATTCCTTTTTTCCTTTAGCTCAAACAATTTTGTTGAGCCTGCACTCAGTGATGCATTAGGAGCACCCATCTCCTTCATGGCAAATTTCCAGATCTCTTTGAGTGCTCAAAAGGTCTGCTTCTTGAAGCCCACTCCATGAATGTGCTTATAAATGTTGAAGGCATATCTTCTGGCCACTACTTCAATGAAGCATAATAGCCCATCTTACAATCCTTCCTTGTGAGAATCATTCTTTCAGGCATGGATGAGAAAAGAAACTGGCATGTATATATATTAATGAGCCCATCACCAGAATTAAGGAAAAAAAACCCCCACATTTTTCCAACCCCAAAATAAACCACATTTTTACCACCCCCAAATGTTCCTCATACTGTTTTAATAGCTCTCCTTTTTACCACCCTCCCCCTTGCTGGTTTCTTCTTTCTTTTTTGACTTGGCTTGATAGTGTCAAAATATTCCAACCCAGACAAGGTTTGATTCTCTGAATCTGAATGAAGAGTAGAAAATTTCCCTTAGACCTTGCTTCCTTCCTCTTTTGAAAAGAAGCCAAGCACTTCCCCAAGATTTTTCTTTACAGCTGTACATAACTTCCAGACTAGATCAGGGATGTTTAAAAAGGAACAGGGATGTGGGAACACTTCTATAAATTTTTAGGAAGATTCTAGAGTTATAAATTACTTATGTATAAGTTAAAGAAAGGTTTAGGATAAAAACATGTTTCTTATGGACATATTTATTTTCTAATATGAACAGAATAAATGGAAAAGCAATCAAAAGAAAAAAATTGCATGGCTCTATTGTCCTAATTGAATACTATTAATCTTTAGGCATGATTTCATTTCTGTTTCTTCTTTCACCAGAAGAAATTCTTTATCAAAAACTACTTTGAAAGCAATTTCTGAGTTTTGGTGTTTAACTTTTTTTTTTTTAATCTATATACCTCCAGCACAATCATCACATTCCAGACATATAAGCATGAGTATACATTACCTCAGCTTTCAGAGAACGAATTAGCATGTTTTCTCAGAGAAAGTGGCTGCAATTCCATATTGTAGTTCTGTTACATGTTCTAGAGAATCAGAATCTCCAAAGATAGAGAACTGTTTCTTTATGGAACAAAAATTTATAGTAGGAAAGAATAACCCTACAGAGAAGTCTACTGCTATAACCAAAGGTATACCATTGGTGGTGGGGGGAGGGTAGGGGAGGCTAATAGGAATGAGGAAGCTAACTTTTGAGTGTAACCTTGTCTATGTATACTCTGTACTTAGCTTCCGTGTCCTTCGAATCTCTAATTTCCCCCCCCCCCAACTACACTAGAAGAATTCACTTTTATAATACTGGTTTTTTGTATTCAATGCTCTAGAAACCCCACTGACCAATTAGCATGCACATGCTATGCAGTCAATTCCATACTTATTGGAGGTAGTGAGGAAGAGAATATGTGTTGCTCTGGAAGTTGAGAAACCCTAGCACAGAGTAGGCACTCAACAAACATTCATTGAATCTAGTGGATATGAATTCTAGTCATAGATTTTGCCATTAACTTACTGGAAAGTTGGTAATGATTTGAAGAGAAATAAGAGTTTAAATTGATTTATCCTCATCACCATCCCTCAATATGTAGATATTGGCTAGAGAAGTAGTTGGTTAATCAAAGATATTTCAGTCCCTATAGTCTTTAGTTACCTAAGCTACAAAGTGAGGATAGCAACTCTTGCCTATCTCATAAGATTATTAGGGCCAAATATTACAAATAAGAGATGTGAAAGTGCATTGAAAACTATAAAATATTACACAAATGTAAGACATCACTGCAGATGAGTTGGAAAATAAAGGGTTAAGGCTGCAGTGTTAGGTAGTAATTAGAAACATCACTGGCTGTTGTTTAAGCAGCTATGTGCCACTTTAATGGCATAATCAAATAGAAAATGAATGGAAAGAGGTGCTCTCTAGAGATTGAGGAACAGGATTCTTATGCAACTAGGGGTTCTCATCAGCATTCATGGTTGTCTACCTGTGTGTCTCTGGAACGTGATCTGATTGGTCATAGCAACATCTCCCTATTAGCAAAATTGGCAATTGATTACCTCCCTTATAAGAGTGTTATGGAGAGGAATGGGGGAAAGCCATATGATAATTCCAAAAGGCTGGATGAAAGATGAAAGTGTTTTTCCTTAAATATTTTCAAGACTAAATGAGAGGCTTTAAAAAGTAAACCATCTTTCTTAGATTTTCAAAAGGAAAGGGCGGACAAATTTCTTACTCCCAACCTCGGAACTGATAGCTGAGCTCAAGATTCTAATTTTCTTAAGAACATCAAATATATATCTTGATAAAGGGGGGGAAAAGTTGTGCTCCGATTACTTTCTTACTTTAATCAAATTTTCTTGTAAACTAGCTTCATTTAAAATGATTCAAAGCACAGCATTTGGCCATTGCCAAATGCAAATGGTATGCTGGACAAACACCAAAAACTACTCAGCACAGCCCAAGTGTTGTGTTGGTAACTTGTAAATTGCAGCACCTTGCGCCACAGCATCTTGATATCACCCGGTAGGTAAAACTGAATAGGTTGAAAGGTGATGTCAGGGAGAGATTATAGGCTAATGCACTGTTCTTGTGCTCATGTTAATCTGACTGCCACTGAACTACAACTGTACATGGAGTGGAAGAGCACCACAGGGTAAGAGTTTATTCTCTGTGTTGGCGCTCACTTTTGTTAAGATTCAACCAACTTGACACACACTGTTCTAGTCTGATTTCACTGTTTTGGAAAAATTTGAAATTGACCCTGCCAATTAGAAATTCTGAGATAAGATACTTGATACCAAATCAGGGTGAGAGAAGGAAAAACTTATCTTTTAAAAATATATTTTACTTAACCTGTGACAATAGATTTGTAATCACCTCATTGTTATGAAAACCCTGTTAGCTTTTGAGTGAAACACCTGGAGAGGTAGCTAGAGACAAAAATTTCTGCTTACCTTTCCCCCAGTCCTGGCAAGAGAGCATAAAAAACACAGCCAGCATCAAATAACAAACACAAGTGCATATACACAATGGTGCCCCCTGGCAGACCTATTTGTTTCTTTTACTTGCAGTCTGTTCACAAAGTTTGTGAAATTGTGAATGGAGTTGCAAGGGTCTGTGGTTGTAGTTTTTAATTATATAGTTTACTACCAAGCTTCCTGAGTAACTGACAGATAACAGGAGGTTTGGGGGATGGTTTCTAATACTAAGGGACCTATGAATTATCTTCAACCCATTGCACATTGCTTTATCTGAATGCGGCCTCACAAGGAAATACATCCTGCCCCAACTCCCCTGCTGATATCTTAGAGACCAAAAAGACAATGCTAAGGGAAAGGCTCTATCCATTTTCTCTTTGTCTTTTATTCAGAGACTATAACCTGCTGTATCTCAATAGGTTGAAATCCACAGACAGCTGATGGGGTGGTGAAAAAAGTGTTAGCTATTTCCCCAGGGCTGATGGAGCCAGAGTCACTTTGCACTGAGCCACCACTGTTCTCAAACTGGGAGATTTTCTTTTTGATCATCTTTCTCTCCTTGGCTCTGCGATTCTGAAACCAGATTTTCACCTGAAACACAAAATGCTTTTGATTTAATGGGGCAATATACTGAATGCAATTTTTATAGTCATTGTTGATATTGTACACGGACTTTTACATATACAAGGCCATTTCGCATGCATCATTTCACTTCAGTCCACGATGACCTAGTGAAGTCTGCCCATTTAACAGGTTAAAAACGCTGTCACTTAGAGAGGGTAAGTGCCTTTTATGAGATGAAACTGAGCTCAAATCCAGGGCTACTGACTCTGAAGGCAGTGTTCTTTGTATTATACTTTACCCACCGCATCTGTTACACAGGCGGAAATAGTGATAGAGTGGCAGATGCTGAAATTGTGGTGATGAAAAGGGAAGGATTTAAACAACAAAGGTGATTATGATCTGTTATTAAAAGAAATTTCCTAACGTTAATGAAACAGAACTGGGAAAATAAGGATGATGAAATACTGTATCTCTTATTATGATACCAATGCTCCTTCATACATGGTTGAAAAGGGATAATGCAATATATATTGTCAAAGCCCAGTTAAATAGAAACTATCAACTCTTGCCATGATTTAATCTCCACTGAATACCCATGGTAAGCTAAAATTGAGGCAGGCACCATAGCTTTATATGGACCATAAAAGTGAAATTTCCCATCCTGAGTAACACATAGCAGGTAGCAGCATTGGCATTCAGTTACTGCGGTAGTTTGATGTGAACTAGATAATTGTCATGTTTTACAAATATATATCCTTTCAATCTATTGATTTTAGACTTTTAGGGAACCAGATCAAGATTTTGACTTGAACGATCAATTCTATAGGAGTTTTAATCATTCTCTATCTCCTGTGTTCCCTCTTCTTGCTTCCATACCATATTCAATTTTTGTTATTAGATCCACCCACCAGTAGGGTTAATGTAGGCTTCAAGAGAGCTTGGATAATGTCTTGGTCTTGTTTTGCTTCTACTTCTGCTTATAGACTTCCCTAAAATTCAGCTTATTGAAATGACTATGAGACCTGTTGGATGTATGTCTGGTGTACCTGTCTCTCAGAAAGACCCAGGTTGACTGCCAGCTCTGATTTTCTCCGAATGGTGATGTATTTATTGCAGTGGAATTCCTTCTCCAGCTCCAACCTTTGATGATCAGTGTAAACCACACGATACTTTTCTTTTGTCCTGGTTTTCCCTGTTAGGGGAGAAAGCATTGCATTCAATCCTATTTTACTTCCTGGGAGATTGTTTCTTTTGAACAATTCTATTTTCATATATAAATAAATACATTTATGAACCAGATATGTCTTATGTTTACATCTCCATTAAGTACTTGGTTATCTGTCACTGCTATATGTATACATTTCTGTTTGTATGCCCTTTGTTTATAGAAAATCTCTCATCTACCCTTTTAAATAATGCAGCACAAGTCTTACCCCCATTTGCACATAAGTTGCCTGTGGCTCAGTGTAGGTAAGAAAGTGACTGTGCTAGTCAAGGACCCAAACACAGACCATTGTGCTAAATGTCATTCCCACTTTAAACATGCTGAGATGAATAAAAATTACCCAAGTGTGCAAGCCATTCTGTGTTCCTGATGTTATTAGTTACATAGTTACATGCAATCACTAGAAAGAATTTAGTTGGATAGTAATTAAAAAATAAAATATTATCACTTAGATTCTGTTCTAAGATAGCTCTTATTACCTATTAAGAAAAAAGTTCAGTGCTTTTGTTTTTTTGGGGGTGGGTTGTCTTTATTCCCAAGAGATAGTGAGTGGGAGAAGGAGGAAATGTTGATTCAAGTAGAATAAAATGAATATTCTTTGCAGGGATATACAAACAGTTGCTTTGTGTGATATACCATTTAACTCAATCTTCATGACCTCCTTCAAGTAGAGTTTTATTTCTCCTTTGGAATTTTTCAAACATGATAGGAAAGTTTATTATTTTCCTTTCAATTTTTGTAACCCCATCAAGGATTTCCCTCCGTTCCTCTATGACTTTTGGCAAACTCCTTCTGATCCTCACTAGTTGTTTTTGATGTGAAGTTTTGGGCAGCGATCTGTAGGACAAAGGTTTCTTTAAAGTGGGTCCCTAAACTCCATTGAGGTGTTAAGATTCAGCGAAGCCAAACAAAGGAGCTCCATAGCATCAGATACCATCCTGAACCCTCTTTACATTCAGGAACACCAGCCAATTGACTTGGAATTTACAAGCCCTAAACAAATGTCAGACACCCTTTTATCTCCTGGAAAGAAAAAAAAAAAAAAAGACCTGAATGTAGAAACAAATTCTAAATGAATAGTATGTCTTAGGATTAAACTAAATGGCTGAATAACTCATGGACTAATGAACGAAACAAAACTTTACCCCTTGAAAATGAAAAATGAGGAGCCCCAGTCTGTGAAACTTCCTCAAAGGCCCAAGCTTTGGCTGGTTTTCCTGAGTCCTAACAGACTCAGGAAATCAAGGGTACTGGCATTTGGAATGTTACAACAGCAGAATGTGTATTTGAAGCCGCAATTAAAACTTTGAAGCTTAACTTAGTTCCAGAACCTCAGGCCTTAAATGGACATATATATTTGAAGAGAGGGTTCCCAATCCTAAAGTGGCTAAGTGATTAAATTCTAGCTTGTGGGAGAAGTTAAAATTCAACTTGTGTGTGTCTGTATTTTCCATTCTTTGGTAATCAGTAACTATAACCAGACTTCTGGAACTCAGGAAGGTTGCAGTTCTTCCCCACCCCCATTGGTCATAAACTCCCCTCTTGCAGTTTCATCTGAGGACAATAAAGTCAAGACCAGGCCTCTTTATTTGCCATGGAAATCCTCACCCTTTCCGGCAATATAACCCCTGAAGAAAGGAGGGATAAGGAAGAGCCAACTGCATATCAAAGGCATGTGAAGTGTTAAAAAGGATCTGTTGCCCCAAATCTGACAGATAAGACCTCCAACCTCAAGAAGACATAGCTCAGAGGGAAATATTGACTGCACAGTTTGCAAAGAGAAATGAATTCCTATTTCCTGGTGCTCCTCTTGCGTTCCTTTCTCCACCAACTCCATGTTTCTCCTCCACCTCTGTCTCTTCCTCTTAAATGATGAAATTAGGTCAAACAGGCTTTGGACATTTTCTTAATAGAGCTTAATGTTCATATTGTCATACCAAAGGACCAACAAAGAATGAAATTTTTTACTATTCAAGCTATTTTCTTCTAGAGTCTACTTTTTTTGAGTGTAAAGGATCTCCTCTGGAGATATGGAAAATCACAACACTTAAGATGTATTAAAGGTTGCTTCCATTTCTTGGTAGCTTATTGCCTCACGCTGCCCCCTGCAAAGACTCAGACAAATCTCTGCAGTTCAGGAGACACTATCTCCAGAGTTTGCAAGCAAATGTCATTATAGATGATGACTTATTACTTCCCTTAATATACTCTTTGGAGGGACTGACTGTGAAAATGCTGGTGGGCAGAAAAGCACCCTCTAAACCTAGAAGCTATGATGATGATGGTGTTGAGGATAAAAATGATGAAAACTACCTTCCTTCTAGAGGGGATACAGTGCAACTGAATGCATCATGGTGATTTTCCAGCTCATTATTCATCTATCTTATGACTTTACATCATTCATTATCTTAGAGGAATACGTTGCTTCTTTTATCTAAAACTGTACCTAATTCTTTTTTTAAAATGTCCAACAAAACAATCAAAACTAAGGCAGACAACAATAAACTTCAAGAATTACTAAGCAACTCATTTTATGAAGAGTCCTAAGTGAATAAACCTTTTAAGTACAACTTCCTCAGTGTTTTGTTTAGTGATTTCATCAGAGCTATTCAAAATCACTTCCTTCTTCCATTCCCTTTCTCACTCTTAACCAGGAAGCCTTTCTCCATCTCTGCATAGTTTACAGCCAAGCCAGTACTCATCCAACTTTGTGGAAAAGAAATAGAGATGAAAAAAATAATTCCTAGTTGTAAGGCACCGACAATGTTTACAATATGAAAATATTGTAACTTTTCAAAGAAACTTTGTCAGTTTTCTGTTTTATACAATCTTTACAGTAAGATATGTACTGTCACAGGCCACATAGAGAACAACATGGAGATAAAAGCATCCCCCTCTGATTCAGTCACCTAGAGAGCAGGCATTTACTTCGTGTGTCAGTCCCTTTCTCTCATTAGAATATCAAATGTGATAATGATCAGTATAAAATGGTTTCTGGTTGTACCTTGGTACATGCGCTTTTTCTTTCTTTAACTTAAGGCTGTTTAAGACATTCTTCAGAATGGAAAGAGCTTTCACTTGATTACCTTAATCAGGGAGGGGTTACTTCCATTTTGTAGTTCATCTATTTTCTTCTCAGTCATAAGCCAAATGTTGTCCCACAATACTACAGAGTAAAGTAGAAAATTTAGAAGGATCTGACTCATTCATTCATTTAGCAAATATTTAACACCCACTAAGTACTAAGGATACAAATGGGTGCATTTTGGTCCTGAGTGGTCCAGTGAAGTGATCAGTTCAAATTTTTTTTGTGGTGTTGGTAATCTGGATCTAGATATTATTTTAAGAAGTGACATGCATATGCACGGGCAGATGTGTTTTGTGCACTTTTCTGGGAGAGAGGGACCACACTTTCCATCAAATTCTTAAATTATTGCTAAATATATACATTGGGCTACATGAATATAGCAAAGGGATCATTTTAATTTACAAGATATTAAAATGCAACAAAGACTGAGTTTAATAAAACATCATCTATAGGTAGCTGCTGGGAGTCAGAGGGGTTCCAACATCATTCAATTTTAAATTCTCAAAGAAGTTGGAGAGAAGACCTCATGAAAGTGGCATAAGGGTTGGGATTGAAGGCTTATGATGAAGATGCCACAGTTCCCTTTGTAAACATCTCCTGGCACTAGAACTACCTAAGAGACCAATGCTAGCTTATAAAAGCAAATGCAAGCAGAAGATTTTTAAGCAGAGACTGGTCATATTTATCTCATAAACAGAAAATTCATGAGATAAACACACACACATATATACACACACATATACACACACACACACACATATATATACACACACTCAAGATATACACACACACACATATGAGGGAATTAAAATATATTTTATATACACACATTTTAATTACCCTCCCTCCAATTTTTCTCTCTTCCAAACAACATTCTAATTTGACTTTTCTTTTTTACTGTTTCAAAACATAATCCTGGACTGGGAGCAATTACTTCTTTTCTGGCTTTTGCTGATGGGTAGAGTTTAGTGAATGGATGTGAATTACTACTCTAAGATTAGATGTAATAGCAGCCATGGGAGTACCCCACCCTAACTTCATTTTCTATTCTATATAGTAAACTAACTCACCTATGTTTCAAAAAACAATGCAGATTTATGTCCAAAACACCTTAAAGCCACATACTTAAGTACTTTTGCTTTTAATGTGAGGTTGTTGCCTTGGTAATGTCCTAATAAACAGGAACTGCCCCTCCACTCTGAGTTTAGCTAGTGGTAATAGCTGGATCCTTCCCACCCTCCCGCCTTTGCTTTTAACAGCAAGGAGGAAAATGCAGAACTGTGAACAGAAGCAGTCTTTTGTGAACAAATGCAATTGAATGCCATTTCTTCCCCAAAGGAATGAAAATGATAAAGTCAGATTTTGCTAATTTTCTCTGATGACAGGGAGCAATGGGTTGGAATAATAATGTGATGAAAGACTACTTGAAAACAAACATGTCCCCACCTCCCTTCTCCCCGTCCAAGATTAAAGCAGAGAGTCCTGGCCCCTGACTCTCAGCAGCTACTCACTGGCTTGCTGGAAGGAGAGTTGGTCAAAGTTAGGTTGGGGGTCTCTAGACCTTTCCACTTGGCATAGCCGACATGCCTTTTAACCCGGGTGCCTCAGGAAACCTGCTGCTTGGACAGTTAGGAGGACTTGAACCATGCATCAGTGCTGGAGCTGATAGACCTTGGAGCTCAGCCACTGTTATCGGTGAGTAGCTCACCGTGTCCCCACCTTCTTGCCTGCCTCGACACTTGGATTGAGAAAAGAGCACCGGGAGAAGGCAAGAAGGCAATGTGATTGAGTCCAGTCCCCCTTGCCAATTTGGGCAAAGAAACCTGGGCTTTGAGAGGCATCTGGCCTTCATGGCAAAACTGGAGGGTGGGCTGCTGGTCGAGCACGGTGAATCTAGGTTGAGCATCACCACCTTTGGGAAGTGTGCTGACCCGCCCAGGTGGGGAAGGGCTGTAAGTGGAAGGGGTCAAGCTGTGGTGGTGCCTGAGCACCCCAGTTACCCTTCCCTGACTCTCCTCATTGGTTTTCCCAGCATCTGTTTTCCCAGCTGGGTCACTACAGGGTTGGACCCCTATTCGTGTGGCTTGACATGCCTGTTGTCCACGTGTTTGCACCCTTGACTGACTGGGGAATGACAAAAAAAGAACAAAAACAAAACCACAAAACCCTAGTGTCTGTTTAGCTTCAAGCGCCACACGCTGCAGACTTTGAGCAGATAAACACTCGAGGGCATCACTGAAGGACCAGCCCTGGGCAGCCAGCTAGGCAGTGGCCTTCTCAGCTATGAGCCTGGGGGCGGGGGTTGGGTGGGGGGTGGGGAGGGCGAGGCCTGAGGAGTAGGAGCGTGGGCAGGTGAAAAGCTAAGAAGAGAAGCAAAGGCAAGCAAAGGCGTGAGGGCACGGGGACAGTCCACTCACCCGTCACTTGCAAGGTCTTTCGCATCCACGCGTAGGGACTGTGGCGGCTTCTGCTGGGGGAATGGGCGTCCGCAGCGCAGGCGTCCATGGGGAACAGTGACCCACCTGTTGGAGCTGGCAGGTTGCCCCCACCGTTTCCACCACCCGCGGCGCCTAGGTTGCCACATTCAGGGGAGCCAAAGGCTGGACTGGAGGCCACGTCGTTCATGGGCACCGTGCCCATGGTACTGGACGGCCCTGGATACGCACTCCAGTCTTCCCGGGGGGGACTATAGGGCGAACCCCAGGCCCCCAGCGACTGTCCGTGAGGATCCATGCAGGGCATGTGGGGATACCCCATGTAGTGTGCGTAAGCTGAGGCTGCTGCGACGTTGGAGACTGGTAGTGAACTCCCAGGGCCGCCAGCCCCTGAAGCGCCGTCCCCCGAGGGGTTCCTGAGAGTGCTCGGGTACATGCCCGCTTCTTTTTCCGAAAGGCAGTTTCCGTACATGGTGCTGTGGTTACAAGGAAGGGGCTCCCTAAGCCATGTCCAGGTCTCCGGAAAGCCACGACCCAACTTTGAGAAGCAGCAGGGAATCAGGAGATCTGTCTGTGGCTGTGGTTTGAGCACCTCTGAGCCTCCGAGACTACTCCATCCCGCGTTTCCCACCCTGACGTGTCCAGGTGACTGGGGTCCCGGTGTAGACGGCCACCAATGGTTGGGCTGATGTAAAGGGGCTTCAGGCTTTTACATAACATTTGCATTCAAATGAAGGGTCATTTCACTTTCACAGGGACTTGTTTCTCTCCCTTCCTCTCCCTCTGTTCCTCTCTCCCTCTCCCTCCCCTCCTGGAACTTCAGTCTCATCTTTCCCTCTTTTGTCTATTTGGTTCTCCAGCACCAGTCTTTGAGAGGCAGGAGCTCTTCCAGGGGTTTCTGATCAGCTCTTTCCAAAATGGCATGGAGAAGTTTAGAAGTGGAGCCAAGCCCTGGTCCCTAGGATTCGGTCCTCATTTTCAGGGGCCTCCTCCCTTTCTTGATCTTCTCAGGCCTAGCCTGCAGCTATGGTATCCCCTTTGCTCATATTCACTGGCAGGGTGCTTGATGTGGCTTTAGCCCAATATTACCACAGAATGGGCTTTCTGTTCTAGCTCCCCCTACTCCCAGGAAGAGGACCTTGGTGGCAAGGACAGTGATTCATTTCACAACTATACCGCAAATGCCTACTATGTGTCAGGCACTGTTGTAGGCTCTGGGGATATATAGCACTGAACAAGACCCAAATATTCCTGTTCTACATATGTAAGGTTGTACATCCTAGTGGATGGCGGGCCAGATGAATTGGATGTTTTACAAATAAGCACAAATTAAAGAAATATGAAGAGAGTAGGCTATGACAAAGGGAAAAAAAGAGGGAGCAGAACCATGTGGGTCATGGTCTTATTTTCATATGAGGGCACTAATCTCAGGTATTTCTTTCAGTTACATCTTTGGCTTCTGCCTCACAGTCAGTGCTCCAGAGGGACAAAATCCTGCAGTCTCAAATTCAGGGCAGTTGTAGCTCCCAACTTACTTTTGTACTTGGGAAGATTTCCTTTGCAAAGCTTTAATTAATGAAAACACCTTGGGCTTACCTATAGCTACTCAGGAGTTCAAGGTTGACCCTCAAGAAATTACATCTCCAATCTGTGTTTCTTTCAAGCTCTACCCTGTCCCACCTCTTCAGCCTTATCCAAATTTCTCACAGCCAGGCTTTACTCCTGTTCAGAGACTGTTTTCCTTCATGAAATTCAGTGCAACATGGGACATTCACTAATTTCCTCTGTGGCCTTGGGAATATTACTTCACCTCTGGGAATTTTAGGGTATCCCCTATGTGAAATAGGTATGCTAACTGCATTGCAAAGAAGGATTTGCTGAGATAATATATGAAAACTTCCTAACTTGGTATACAGTATGGAACCACTGTATTTATGAATTCATTTAAGAAATATTCATTGAGTTCTAGGTGTGTTGTTCTATGCTTGGAAACATCAATAGTGAGAAGACTTTATTTTTATATTTTTATAAAAATATTTCAAATTTGGCCCTCCCTGGTGGCGCAGCGGGTTAAAGCACAGCACTGAGAATCTGAAGCCACTTCCGCATGAGTTCGATTCCCGCCTGCCCCGGAGGAGACCACATGGCGAGCCAGACCACTCCTGACCCGCCCGCTGCTCCCCTCAGCAGTGTACTTCGTCAATCTGCCTGTTCTGCTCCCCACTCTGTCTCTGGTGAAGCCTCTCACCATCCCTGAGCCTCTGGCCTGTACCCCAGTTCTGTATGAATAAATAAATAAATCTTTAAAAAAAATATTTCAAATTTAATGATAGTAAAAGTATAATATAACAAATTTGCAATGTATCACTGAAATAATATGGAGGGATTTAGGGTTTGAAATATTTTTAATATTTAGTTTAAATTTATTAAAAATGTCTTACATTATTATTCATTTTTGTACAATATTTGATTTTTCCTCTCAGGTGTAGTCCCCATAAAACTCCCACCACCAAGTCTCCTGTGAACCACTACCAATCTCCTTTTTGTTCTTTCCTTCCCTGTTTTGACCACTTTCCCAACCTCTGCCCTGCTGTATACCTCAGATCTATGGTCAGCTTCAAATTTTGTCTTTTCCTGACCAATTTTCCAGTTTTCTTATATTCTAACTATAAGTGAAACCATCCTATAATTTTCTTTTTTCCTTCTGTCTTGTATCACTGAGCATAATCCCTTCCAGCTCCATCCATGTTGCTGCAAATGGCATGAGTTGATCTTTTTTGATTGCAGAGTAACATTCCATTGTGTATATGTACCACATCTTGATCCAGTCATCTGTTTGGGGGCATTTAGGTTGTTCCACAACTTGGCTATTATAAATACTGCTGCAGTAAACATAGGAGTACAGGTATCCTTTCAAATTAGTGTTTGTGTGTGTGTGTGTGTCCATTGGGATGATTCCTAGGAATGGAATCCCTATATCATATGGTTGATCCATTTTTAGTAATTTGAGGATCTTCCACACAACTTTCCATAGTGACTGGACTGGTTTGCATTCCCACCAGTAGAGTAAAAGGTTCTTTTTACTCCACATCTTCTCTGGCATTTGCTGTTGCCAGTTTTTCAATCATGGGCCATTCTTACCAGTGTATGGTTGTATCTCATTGTGGTTTCGATTTGCATTTCCCTCATAATAAATGATGTTGAGCATTTTTACATATACCTGTTGGTCATTTTAGTTTCTTTTTGGAGAAGTGTCCTTTTAGCTCTTCTGCCCATTTTTTGACTGGGGTGTTTGTTTTGTACTTACTGAGTTATGTGAGCTCTTTGTAGATCTTTCATATCAATCCCCTATCAATGTATGGTGTGAAATATTTCCTCCCACTCAATAGGGTATCTCTTTGTTTTGATTACTGTCTCTTTTGCTGTGCAGAAGATATTTAGTTTGATGTAGTCCCAGCTGTTATTTTTTCCTTTACTTTCTTTGCTTCTGAGATGAGTCCTCAAAGATATTTCTGAGGTATATGTCATGGAGTGTTTTGTCTATGTTTTCTTCTATATATTTTATGGTGTTAGGTCTTATATTTAAGGTTTTTGTCTATTTTGAGTTGTTTTGTGTGTATGGTGTGACATAGTAGTCTAGTTTCAATCTTTTGCATGTGGCAATCCAGTTTTCCCAGTATCGTTTATTGAAGAGACTGTCCTTGTTCCAGAGCATATTCTTTGCTCCTTTGTCATAGATCAGTTGATCATATATGTGCAGCTTTATTTCTGGGTTTTCAGTTCTATTCCGTTGGTCTGTGTGTCTGTTTTTGTTCTAGTACCATGCTGTTTTAATTATTGTAAAAGCCTCTGACTTTATTAATCTTACATTATGGAGGGGAGAGATTCTAATAAGTAAATTTTATGGTATGCTGGATGGTAATAATCAAAGCTATTAAGAAAAAGGAAATAACATGACCTTATTTAATCATCACAACAACCCCATGAACTATTTATTATCATTTCATTTTTAGCGGCTCAGAGAGATAGTATGACTATTTAAAATAAATACTAGTGTTTAGTGGTACTAGGTCCCCATCCTGCATCACCCTAGCTGCAAAATTCATGTCACTAACTTGAAAACAGTCAAATTTGTAACCTTGGGATTTAGGCCTGGGGTCTGGTTTCCATTTTCTTACTGTGCTTAGGCTCAGAAGTCTGGCATTTAAGGCTCTTCATGACACGGACCCATTGTTCTCTTTCACTGATCTATCCTAAAAAAAGAAAATGTTAGGATGAAAGCACATGAAACACCTTTAAAAGTGACTACCCACTATTATCATTTTACCTATGAGCATTTTACTTTAAAAGTTTTATTTTACTTCAATCCAGTTTTTTTTTTAATTTTTAAAGAGTTATTTTATTTATTTATGAAGAACTGGGGTATAGGCCAGAGGTATGGAGGGTGAAAGGATTCACCAGAGATAGAGTGCGGAGCAGAACAGGCAGATTGACTGAAACACACTGCTGAGGGTGAGACAGGAGAGGTCTGTGGCACCATGTGTGGGTTCACTCCTATCTCAGGCATCCAGGCTGTGGTGACGATAGCACTGAGACTTAGCCCCTAGGCTACCAGGGAGTCCCTTAGTTCAGTTTCTTTATTCTTTCTTTTTCAAAATCACTTTTCATATCTTCATGTCACCTCATTTTACCATTTGCTTGTTTCCTCACTGGAAAATTTCTACATTGCATCTCCATTCTCTCCTAAACATCCAAACTGCATTATTCTTCACCTAACCCAGAACAAAAACCAACATCCTTGAAACTTTCATTTAGGATTGACAAACTGTGACCATTGGGCCAGGTTCAGTCTTCAAATTCCCTTTGTATTGATTGTATGCTAAGACTGGTATATGTGTTCGCATGTACTTGCGTATATACATATATATTAACTAACACAATATATTTTTACAACAGTTTCAGGTTCATTGCAAAATTGAAAGTACATGGAATCCCATTTACTTCATGTCCCCTCACACCCATAACCTTATCCATTATTGTCAAATCTTACCACCCATCGGTGATAAATTTGTTACAATCAATAAATCTACTTTTACTTATCACTATCATTTAAGGCTATAGTTTCTATTTCATTAGAATTCATTCTTTTGTGAATGTTATTGCATAGTATTACTTTTTTTATAGTTTTATTTTTTAATTGAGTCAACAAGCTTAAAACACTGTAAGTTTGTACTGTAAGGTTTCTTATATCAGCAATTATATTATCACATCATGTCCAACACCAAATGTCCAGTCACTATTCACCAGTAACCAATTGACCACCTCTATCTGTTGCTCCATCCCTTTCTCCTCTGGTAATCATCATTCTGTTTTTAGTCAATGGGTTTGTTTTGTTTTGTCTGCTTGCTTTTTTCTTTCATATTCCACAAATGAGTGAAATCATATGACGTTTGTTTTTTTCCTTTGGTTTCTTTCACTTGACATAATCTCCTCAAGGTCCATCAATATTTTCACAAATGACAGACTTTCATCTTTTTTGTGGCCAAGTAGTATTCCACATCTCCTTTAGCCATCCATCCATCATTGTGCATTTATTTCACTTAATATAATCCCCTCAAGGTCCATCAATATATTCACAAATGACAGAATTTCATCTTTTCTGTGACCAAGTAGTAGTCCACATCTGTTTTTCCATCCATCCATCATTTACACTTGGGGTTATTTCCATATCCTCGTTTTTGAGAATAAGGCTGCAGCAAACATAGGCGTGCATATGATTTTTGAGTTAGTGCTTTCATATTCTTTGAGTAAATACCCAGAAGTGGGATTATTGGATCATACAGTAGTTCTATTTTTAATTTTTTGAGTAACTTCCCTATGTTATCCATAGTGGTATCACTAATTCATTCTAGCCAACAGTATATGAGGCTTCCTTTTTCTCCATACTTTTCGCTAACATTTATTATTTCTTGCCTTTTTGATGATAGACTTCCTAACTGGTATGAAGTCTCCTTGTTATTTTGACTTGCACTTCCTTAAAAGTAAGTGATATAGAATATCTTTTCATATGTCTGTTGATCATCTATATATTTTCTTTGGTGAAATGTCTATTTAGATCTTCCACCTTCCCATAGATCATGATGCATGATTCTTTTTAGGTATTACTGTGTTAAATTTGCTATTTTTGTTGAGATATTTGCATTTATATTCATCAGTGGCATTGGTTTTGTGCTGATCTCATATAATTTTGGGATCCGGGTGATGTAGGCCTCATAGAATATGCTTGGGAATCAATCCTCTTCTTTAATTTTTTGAACAAATTCAAGAAGAGAGGTATTAGATACTTTTTGAAAGTTTTTATTCACTAGTAAAGCCATTTGGTCTGGACTTTGTTCTTATGAGATTTTTATATTACACTTTTTTGACTGCTGAAATGGTTAATGCTCTGTTCAAGCTGTTCTTTTCATCCCAGCTCAGTTTTGGAAGATTGTATTGTTCTAAAAATGTGTCCATTTCTTTTAGATTGTTCAATTTGTTTGCGTATAGATATTCATAGTAGTCTCTTATGATGTTTTGTAGTTCTAAGTGAATCTACCCTAGTGTTCATCTTTTGAAAAAAACCTGTCCTTGGTTTTATTGATATATTTTTTTAAGATTTATTTATTTATTCATACAGAACTGGGGTACAGGCCAGAGGTGCAGGGCCGGCGAGAGGATTCACCAGAGACAGAGTGGGAAGCAGAATAGGCAGATCATGAAGTACACAGCTGAGGGGAGCAGTGGGCGGGTCAGGAGAGGTCTGCCACACCATGTGGTCTCCTCTGGGGCAGGCGGGAATCGAACTCATGCGGAAGTGGCTTTAGCTTCCCAGTGTTGTGCTTTAACCCACTGCGCCACCAGGGAGGGCCGGTTTTATTGATATTTTATATTTTCTTTTTGGTTTCTATTTTATTCTATATTTCTATTCTATTTTATTATTTCCTTTTTTTCACTGATTTTTGTTTCGTATTTTCTCCCTTTTTAGTTCTTCAGACTATGGTTTTCATTTAAGACTTTTCTTGTTTATCATTGTGTGTTTGTATTTGTCTTTTCCTCTTAATATCACCCTGTGCTTCATCTTATAGGGTCTGTTAATTTATCTTTTCATTTTTGTTAGCCTTCAGAAGAGTTTCTCTTTTGATTTTTTTTTTTTGCATTTATCTAGGGGTTATTAAAAATTTGTTTAGTTTCCACATGATCTTTTTTTTTTTTTTCAGGTTTATTTTGTGTTTGATTTCTAGCATTAGAACATTTGGTCATAAACGATGCTTGAGAATACACCTGAAAACATGGTGGCATAAGCTGCATCAGGAAAGTAAACCCAGAAAAATATAACTGCAGTACTCCTGATTACCCCCACACATGCCTTATTGAAGTGGATCTTCAAAAAACCCAAGGAGTTGTGAGAATGAGGGTGAGGGTGGAGTTGTTACCAAAACCCAGCTGCTTCAGCGGTAGAGCCTGTAGGAGCACTGGTATTCTTTCAACATGCTGCACCACCACAGGTCAGTTGTGGCTGCTGATCTTCAGAGTCCAGAAACAACCCTTTTGTCAGCTGCAGCAGCTACTCCTCAGAGCCCTTTTATGTAACAGTTGTAGTTTCTGGATTGTGGAATGGACCAATTAGGTACTATAAGTTGATTGTTCCAACATGATTGAAAATGGCCCAATCAGGCAGGGACACTCTGAAAAATGATATAAGCCAGGGTTGTAGGGAGCTGCGAGGGTGCTGATGTCAGCCCCTGAGGAAAAGAAGAAAAGACAACACCAGCCCTGAAGAGATGAACAGGAGAGATGACACCAGCCTCCAAAAGAAGAAGGAAGCAGGGGAAGATTTTGTTTCTGGCCTCTGGAAAAAGAGGAAAAGAAGCACCCAGCAGCCAACCTCCAAGGAGGGAAGAAAACCCGAAGATCTCTGTCAGACCCTGAGCGTCTGGTCCAGTCTCTGGCATTGCCTGAAAGGAGCACCAAAGTCTCTGGGCCTTGCATCTCAAATTGTTGTTTGTTGTGGGGCATAGCCCAACACCTCACCAAGAGCTGTTAACAGTGGGTGTCTCTGACACCACCTCTGAGGGAGCAGTGGTGACCATCACTCTGGGCCAGTGATGTCCAGCACTCCTGGTGACTGGTACCGACCATCACTGATGCTCTCTAGGTGAGACAGCCACTGTGGCTACAGTAAGCTCTTTGTTTCCCCTCTTTGTAAAATAAACCCCATGTTGTTCCTGGAGCCTAAGGTCTCTTGCAATTGTGCACATGGGTGAGAACCCACAGAGAGTGACTTGTACTCTTAACTGGAATTGTCATTTGTTAATCTATAGTCCTCCCCCCTCCATGGGGCTTTTTGGTGCCTCCCTTGTTTCAGAATCTGAGCAGGCAAGTGGCCATTCCATCCTTCCATCCGGCCTCCTGCCTTGTCACCCTTTTTCCCTGTCCACCCCTGTTCCACAGTCACAGATAGCTGTTGCAGAATGCATAGCTACTACTGCTGACAGTTGTGCCAGATCCAAAAACAGACCAAAGAAGGTCCAGATCTTGGCAGCACACATATCTAGAACTATGCACAAAAGCTGGAGGCAGTGGTTAGACATTGAATCCCTGTGAATTTTTAGTTCCTGGAGTGGGTGGTGGAGTATCCTACTCCTAAAAATACCAGGGAAGTTTGCTCTGAGTGATCATGTCAACCTCAACCTCTACCAGCTATAAAACCTGTTACTCTCAGTTCCCAGTGTACTACAGTTGGGCAAAGTCTGCTTACTATAGGGAAACCTGGCCTCGCATGCATGAATCTGACTTATTTAACAGGTAGTTGGGCATTCTCGAATGCAGTCCCCACCCCTCCTGAGCTCCTGTAGCTGATCTGGGACCCTAGCCTACCAAAAAAAAAATGAATATTCCTCTTTCACATGGACTCTCAGGACTTTCCTCACCTCCTAGCCAACTATGGACTTATAGGTTTGTAACTGATATACCTGGGGATGTAGTATGCCAAGTTGATGATTACTAAAGGTACATACTCCATGCAGACTCCCAGACTCCCCTACAAGCTCTTATCTCACCAGAGGTAGATAAGCACCATCTACCATTAGGATCACTGATTTCTGGAAAGGTGCTGAGTTGATAGTACATGCAGCTGCTGTCATCCTGTTTGGTGGCCCCAAGCAGGAGAGGGCCTCTGCTTTCTGTTGTGTTGGTTGTAACCAATTAAGATGACTGGAGCTGATGTTCTGATCCAACATTATTCTGATTAAGATGCAAAATGGGGAAAGAATCAAGATGGTAAAAGAGAGATACAAAGAGAAAAAAATGGAAAAAAAAAAAGAACACTTCAAGGATTATCTGATACCACAAGGAAAGAAAAAATAAGAGTCCTAGAGAACAAAGAGAGAAGGGAATAGAAGCTTATTTAAGTAAATAATAGAAGAAAGTACCCTAAACTTGAAGAAGGAACTAAACATACAAATAAAGGAAGTTAAAAGAACACCAAGATACTTAAATTAAAGGAGACCTGCAGCAAAATATATAGTAGTAAAACCTCCAGGAGTACAGGACAAAGAGAACATAATGAAGCTGATGAGGAGGCAGAAGCTGATAAATCTCAATTAGACTAACATGAGATTTCTCTGAAGAAACCCTGTGGGTAGGAAGGCAATGGAGTAACATTCAAAATACTCAGATATAAAAATTGCCAGCAATGCTCTTCTTCAGATATGAGGAAAAAATTAAAGGACTTCTCAGACAAACAGAATTTTAGGGACTTTGAAACCATTACTTGACCCCTCCAAGAAAAACTAAAAAGAGCTTTAGTATTTAAATCAAAGAGAAGAATGAACACAAAGAACTGAACAAGGAATTAAAGAGAAGCAAAAAACTATGAACCACAAAGTGGCAGTAGCAGATACTCATATATCAATAATCATTCTAAATGTCAATGGGCTGAACTCATAAATAAAAAGATACAGAATATTTTCTTGCATTAGGAAACAGAATCCAACCTTTTGCTTCTTCCAGGAAATGTACCTAAGTTCCAAGGATAAATAGAAACTGAAAATAAAGAGTTCAAAATGAATTCTACAAGGAAATGACACCCATAGGAACACAGGGACAGTCATATATCTATATCTATATTTATATCTATATCTATATATATCATATAAAACAGACCTCCAGCTAAAAAAGGGCAGAGCACTGTAAAATTACTAGGGATCAATACACAGGAAGACGTAACACTCATCAGTATTTACTCACCAAATGAATGAGGACAAAAATATACTAGATAATTTCTATCAACTCTAAACCAACACTGTAGAAAATAAATATGTGGTTGGATTCTTGTATATCTGTCAATGAGTCAGAAAACAAATAACAATATAATTGCCCTAAGCAAAGAATTAAACCACATGGCTTTAATAGCCATTATAGGGTATTGAAGTAAAATATAAATTTTTCTCCAGTGCATATGGATAGACACACTGGGTCACAAGCCAAGTATCAACAAGTTCATGAAGACTGAAATCATATTGATACCAGTAGCTGTGCCACTGTGTTATATAATGCTGTTTGTAGTTATGTCATGTAGAGGTTTTGTCCAGTATTCACTATAGATGTGGTGATAAAAATTAAAAGTGGGAAATGTAACTCAGTGGCTGAAGCCAAGGACTGTTGCAGGTGGTGGCCCTCCCTGAGGGGGTTGCTGTGAAGACAGCCTCAGCAATAATGTTAAAAAGTATCAGATTTTGAAGAGGGACTACCTTGGATAGGAAATAAGAGTGACTGCAGGAGACAAGGAGAAGGAAAAGGAAGAAGGTTTCTGTTTGTCTGGGCTTCAGAGTTCCAGGTTGGAGTTGCTTTTAGCATTTTGGGGGCCAGTGAATTTGAGCCCCAGGATGGGGCTGACCTTAGAGAAGGGCGCTGTGGACCTCTGAAGGCAGAGGCTGCAGGAAGAGGCTTTGTAAGTAGCTGAGTGACTAAAGAGGTTCCTGGTTTTGTTGCGGTCATAGCCTGGCTTAGCTGCGTGAGTGAGGCATTTTGTTGGGCCATTTGGTGACTGTGGCTGCTTTTCTAAATGTTACTTGTCGAGTGCTGTGCTGGAGTATCCTGAAGCTGCAGAGTATCTCCTGTGTGTCTTCTGTTGTCTTCGCAACTTGGAACCAGGCCTGGAGTCTGGCTGCCGTGTGCCCCAGGTCGGCAGGGCAGGAAGAAACTATCATAATGGTCTTTGTGCAGGACAGTACTGGACACAACTTTGAGTAAAGTAAAGGGCCATTATTGGCCTCAGTAATACTTGTTTTCCCATTTGTTAAAGAAACCCCTTTGTTGTTGTTTCCTCAGCCTGAGCAGTCTTGCAATTGTGTATGTGGGTGAAGAATCCAGACAGTATTTGGTGAAGTATTTGGGCAGCAAGGTCTTGGCCAGTTTAGGGTCCCCTGCTACCTGGTATCAATACCAAGTATCTTCTCTGACAAAAAGAAAGCCAAGAAATCCTTTAATACATAGAGGTTGAACCACACTATGGAGAGTCTACAAGATCAGTGAGGAAATCAAATCAGAAATTAAAAATACCTTGAGACAAATGATAATGAGGACACAATCTTTCAGAATGGATAGGGCACAACAAAAACAATAAATGAGAAGAAAATATATACCATACAGGCCCTCATCAAAAAAGAAGAAAGAGCCCAAAGAAATAACTTAATCTCTCATGTAGAGGAACTAAAAAATAGGAATAAAAAACAGCAGAAAGAAGTATATAAGGGAATTAGAGCAGATATAAATGAAACAGAAACTTAAAAAGCCCAAAAGATCAATGAAATCAAAAGCTGGTTCTTTGAATAACAGACCTATAGCTAGGCCCACAAAGAGAAATGGAGAAAATTCATAAATAGGATAAAATATGGAGCAAGAGAAGATGCAACAGAAATGGCAGAAATCCATAAGAAAATAAGAGATTATTATGACAATTTATATATATGCAACTTAAACAACCAAGATGAGATGGACATAATACCTCCTCCAACTTTTCCCAAAAATTAAAAGATAAAGAATACTCTCAAACACATCTTATGAGCTAGTATCACTGGCTTATATCAATACCAAAGACATCACACACACACAAAAAAAAAACTACAGATCAATCTACTTAATGACACAGATGTTAAAATCCTCAATAAAATGTAACAAACTGACTGTACCAATACATTAAAAGGATATATATATCATGATAAAGTGTGTTCTATTCCAGGGACAAAAGGATAGTTAAACAACTGAAAATCAACCAACATAATTCACCACATCAACAAAAAGAAAGATTAAAACCATATGATCATGTCAACAGATTCCAGGAAAATATTTGTTAAAACTCACCATCCGGCCCTCCCTGGTGGAGCAGTGGGTTGGAGCACAGCACTAAGAAGCTAAAGCCACTTCAGCATGAGTTCGATTCTCGTCAGCCCCCGAGGTGACCACATGGCGCGGCAGACCTCTCTTGACCTGCCCGCTGCTCCCCTCAGCAGTGTACTTCGTCAGTTAGCCTGTTCTGTTCCCCACTCTGTCTCTGGTGAAGTCTCTCACTGCCCCTGCACCTCTGACCTGTACCCCAGTTCTGTAATGCATAAATAAATAAATCTTAAAAAAACACACACACACACACACAACATCCATTTGTGATGAAACCCTAGAAAAACTGGGGGTAAGTGGAACATATCTTAAACATAATAAAGTCTACATATGATAAACATACAGCTAACATCATTCTCAATGATGAAAAAGTGAAAGCCTTTCCACTAAGAGCTAGTGCAAGACAAGAACGTTCACACTCCCCACTACTATCCAACATAGTATTGGAAGTCCTACCTGGCAATTAGGCAAGAAAAGCTATAAAAGGAACTCTCAAATTGGGCAAGAAGTAAAGTTATCATTATTTTCAGATAACGCAAAAATACATACTGAAGACCCTAAAACATCCATGGACAAACCAATTTAAACAATAAACCAGTTTGGTAAAGTGGACTGGTACAAAATCAGTACATAAAAGTCAGTTGCCTCCTGATATACAAGCAATGAGCTAGAAGAGGAAGAAGTTAAGAGAAACAGCCCATTTGCAATCTGTTTTTTTTTCTCTCTCACACACAGAAATCCTAGGAGTAAAATTAGCAAGGGAGATAAAGGGCCTATAGGAGGAAAACTTAAGATATTATTAAAGGAGATAGAAGAAAACACAAAGAAATGGAAAGATACCCCTTGTTCAGAGATTAGAAAAATCAACATTGTCAAAATGGCCATCCTACCCTAAACAATTTATAGGTTCAATGCAACCCCAATAAAAATTTCAATGTCATTCTTCAAAGATAGGGAACAAACACTATTGAATTTCATATGTAATTACAAAAAAAGCCAAATAACCAAAACTCTCCTGACTAAAAGAAAAAATGAGGATATTACACACTGAAAAGTTAAACTACAATATAAAGCTGTAATAATTAAAAGAACATGACACCAGAACAAAAATAGATATGCAGACCAATAGAATAGAATTGAGAGTCTAGAAATAAACCCATACATTTATGGACAGCTAATCCATGACAAAGGAGTGAAGAGTATACACTTCACTCCAATTTCCAATTTCCAAGTGGGGTTGGGAAATTTGAATGCACATACAAAAGAAAATATTTGACTATTATCTCACACCATATACAAAAATCAACTAAAAATGGTTAAAAGACTTGGCTATAAGACTTGCAACCCTAAAATATGTAGGAAAAAACACAGGGAAAACACTCTTAAAACATAAACCTTAGAAATATGCTTGCAGATTCATCTCCAGAAGAAAGGAAAACAAAAGAGAATATAAACAATTGTTACTATATCAAACTAAAAAGCTCCTCCACAGTGAAATAAACTGTAATTAAAACAAAGAGATACCTGACTGAATGGGAGAAGATATTTGCACAACATAAAGAGACTGATACAAAAAAATACGAAGAACTCTTACCACTGAACAAAAAGGAAATAACCCAAACATAAAATAAACAGAGGAAGTTAAATAGACACTTCCCCAAAGAAGACATACAGATGGCCAATAGACACATGGAAAAATGTTTAACACCTATCGTCAGAGAAATGCGAAATAAACCACAATGAGATACCACCTCATGCCAGTGAGTATGACTCATAATAAAAGAAATCAGAAATGTAAAGTGCTGTTGAGGATTTGGAGAAAAAGAAGCACTCTTACTCTTATGGTGGGAAGGTAGGTCATAGAGACCCTATGGAAAGAAGTATGGAGATGATCTTTCACTTTCAAACTCATTAAAAAATCAAAGAGGGAACATTTCCAATACTTTTTATGAGCCTAATATTATCATTACTAAAAGCAGACAAGGGCATCACATATACAACAAAACTACAGACTGATATCCCTGATAAATGTAAATGCAAAGGTACTCAACAAAATCTTATCAAACCAAATCTAATAATGTATTAGAAGGATCATACACCATGACCAAGTGGGATTTATTCCAGGGATATAAGCTTGTTTCACCATTTGTATATTAATCGCTATAATCACCACATCAACAAAAGGAAAGGTAAAAGCCATATGGTCATTTCAATAGATGCAGAGAAAGCATATAACAAGATCCAACATTCATGTATGATAATAACGCTTAGAAAAATGAGGATAAAAGGAGCATACCTTTATGTAATAAAGGTCAAATATGACAAACTCACAACTCATATAACCAATTGTGAAAAATGAAAGACAAAGCTGCCCACTTTACCACTACTATTTAACCTAATATTAAAAGCCTTTGCAGAACAATTAGGCAGTTGAAGTATGTAAGTGAAATCCAAATTTGGAAAGAAGAAACAAAACTATTATTAGCAGATGACATGATTATAGATGTGGAAATCCCTAAAGATTCCATTAAAAATAAGTGAAACAATAAGTCAGTTCAACAAAGTATAAGTTTACAAAATCAATACAAAATAAAAAAAAATAAAAAAATCAGTTGCCTTCCAACAAGCAATAAGCTAGAAGAGTTGGAAATCAAGAAAACAACCCCATTTTCAATTGAATATAATAATTAAAATATCTAGGACTCTTAAATTGAAAAGTCTAAGTCATTGTTAAAAGAAATAGAAGACTTGAAGAAATGGAAAACCATTCTCTGCTTATGGGTCAGAAGAATTTACATTGTTAGGATGGCCATCTATGCAAAACAAAATACATTTTCAATATATTCCCTATCAAAGCTTCAAGGGCATTATTAAAATAATTCATATGGAACCACAAAAGACCCCAAATAGCCAAAATAATAATGACAAAAATGAGGAACAGTGGTAGTATACTCCCAAACTTCAAACTATACTGCAAAGCTTTAATAATCAAACCAGAATTATGCTAGAACAAAACAGATACACAGACCAATGGAATAGAATTTAAAGTCCAGAAATAAACCCCACCTATATGGACAGTTAATTTATGACAAAGTAATTTAGAGTATACGTTGGAGAAAGGAAAGCCTCTTCAATAAACGATGCTGGGAAAATTGGACAGCAATATATTAAAAAAATGAATCTAGGCTATTATTTCACATCATACACAAAAATCAAGAGTGACATGGATAAAAGACTCAGATGTAAGTCCTGAAGTAATAAAATAACAGAAGAAAACATAGGCAGAACTCTTCAAGACATAGGATTCATTGATGTCTTTGCATATTGGTTTCCATCAATGAGGAAAATAAAAGGTAATATAAATAATAGGGAGCACATCAAATATAAAAGCTTCTCAACAGCAAGAGAATCTACCACTAAATCTACTGAATGGAGAAAACATTTGTATGTCATATAGCTGATAAGGAGCTTATATACAAGTATTTCAAAGAAATCATACAACTCAACAAAAAGAAAATAACCCAATCCAAAATGGGCAGAACTACTAAAGAGGTACTTCACAAAGATGGCATACATTTGGCCAACAGACACATGACAAAAATGCTTATCATAATTTATTGTCAGAGAAATGCAAACCAAAACCACAATGATATGTAAAAAATACCAGAGCAATACATGTTGGAGAGACTATGGAGATAAATGGACTCTTGTACACTGTTGGTGGGGACAGAACATAGACTGGTCTTGCTTCTATGGAAAGTGATGTAAGCCAATATTACCCATATAAAAACAGAATTCAAAGAAAAGGAAAAAAATAAGATGTTTGAAAATTTAAAAGGAAGAAAAATGAGTTTTATTTGTAGATGTGATGTTATATGTAGAAAACTACAAAAATCGGTTAAAAGTATAAATGAGTTAATGAAAACATCAGAATTCAAAGTCAATATGCAAAAATTAGTTGTATTTCTACACATAAGCCATGATCAATCTGAAAAGGTAATGCAATCACATTCTCATTGGAGTCTAAAAGAATACAATATTTAGGAATTAACAGCCGAGGAAACGAATGTCTTCTATGATGAAAACTATAAAACACTGATTGCTGGAAGAAATTAAGGAAGACATAAATAAATGGAAAGGCATCCCATTCTTACAGATTGGAAAACCTAATAATAAAATATAAATACTTCCCAAAGTAATCTATAGATTCAGTGAAGTCCCTATCAAAATCCCAGTGACATTTTTGCAGGAATATAAAATCCATATAAAATCTCTAGGGTTCAAGCATAAGCAAAGCAATTTCAAACAAGAACAAAACTAAACTGCTTACCTTTCCACTTAATATAAAGCTACAGTAATCAAAAGTATGGCATTAGCATAAAAGCAGACATATATATTAAGGGATAGGATAGATAACTCAGAAATAAACTTTCACATATGTGATCAAGTGATTTCTGGTAAGTGTGCCAAAACTACCTCAAGGGGAAAGGACAGTCATTTCAAAAAATGATGCTGGGACTGTCCTTTGCTTTATTTTGCTCCTTTCTCTCAGAACATAGGATCAAATATACTCATTCTGTTTGATCACATACAACAGCCGGTTGTGTGTCCCTCCCAGTTAAGATGCAAATCAATTTAATTATCCAAAGCTATGTTGGCACTGCTCAGCTATGTTTTATTGCCTCTGCATGGAAGACAGCCCTGGTGTTTACAAATCTCACATTCTCTCTCCTCGGCAGTCTTCCTTACCTTCATTTCACTGTCTTTTCTCCAAGTTGAACTTGATAAACTTTGCTTTGATTTTGAGCAGTAGGCAGCTCACGTAATAAGCTGTGCTCTGCTCTCTCTGGTGCCTTGTGAAGGTATATTCCTGACAGGCGCTGGAAGCTTATAAAGGTCACAAGATAAGGGTGAGGACACTGCACTTCTTCACTCTAATCCTCTTCAGTGAGTCAGGCCACCCTGAATTTGTCTGTTTCTTGCAAGCCAGTAGCTGCAATTGTAAACTTTATCATTTATGCTGAATTCCTCTGTTTTTGGAGGATGCATTTGAACCTTTTAAGTCAAAAGGAGATGAACTTAACATTTCATATCTGATACTTTCATCTTGCTTCTGGTACATAAGTTGGGTTGTATTGTCGTAAATTTGCCAATGTGGGGAATTGAAGGCTTTGCCTAGTGCTTAGAAGATTGGGGAGACTGTTAAGTATATCAGAGGGCTTTATTGTCAGCCTAGTGAATTGCAGTCTATTCACATCCACAACAAGCCCTTAAGGTCTACACAGGAAACCAACTAGTCCTGTGTTAAGAGGATTAAAACTGATGGTTAAATGATCCCTCTGAGCTTATGCAGCCCACACTGCTAAGGAAAAGCACAGAGTGATATTCTCTCTCTCTCTCTCTCTCTCTCTATGTGTGTGTGTGTGTGTGTGTGTGTGTGTGTATGTGTGTATTTAAAACACAACATAATTATTTGGTTTAGCGTTATCTTTTCTGTGCTGTTACAGTGAAATATACTTGTATGGGTATGAAAGCAGGTTGGCATTGTTTTGGATGGCTGAATTGATTGTTTTTGTAGTGTGGCTTCTATATTCCCTCAACACTTCCTTTTGGCCATTGCTTTCTGTAAATAAAGTTGTGGATCCTCATGCCAAAAAAAAAAAAAAAATGGCGCTGGACTAAATGGATATCCACAGTACAGGAATTTTTATTTGACCCTTCATAATACTATATCCAAAAATTAACTAAAAATGAGTCAAGATAGTATCTTGTGATCAGTTCAAGATGGTGGTATAGGAGGCATCTGAACTAACCTTCACACACACACAGCAAATGTATGACTGCATTTGAAATAATAACAAGACAGATAAACTGAAAACCAGACAAATGGAGTTCCAAAAACAAATGATGAAAAGATGGCATAGACTGATTGATAGGCAAAGTGCGGATAAACCCTCATTGAGAAGTCTCACCCCAAATGTGGGGGGATTCTGAAGTTGCAAAACTATTCCTGTGGAGCAAGGGAAGGTGTTGTTTTACATCAATCACTCCAATCTTTCTTTTCTGCATAGCAGAGATAAGCCTGTAGAGTCCTGGTACTGAAGGCACCAGGAAAAATACTCAGGAAACCTAAGAATTACAGGGAACAGAGCACCCTCTAATGGGACTGCACAAAGATTTACTGATCCAATATCCCAGTGCACTGGGATGAACAGAATTATAAGTGAAGGAAATCTTTTAGCTTCTGCCTGAGGGGTAGTAAGCTTTTGGGATTATCCCTTGATCAGAAACACTGGCGAGCACCATCTTGGCAACATTGCCAATGCTAACAATCCCAAACACCTCCATTAAAAACTGTGGGTGTGGCCTGCGGAGAGTTCTTCCCAATGAGCAGTGTAACTGCATGCCGGTGCCCAGCACCCTAAACTGCCACCCGACACTTTCCAGCAACCAGAACCTCTGTGTGTTATTGCTCTGTACCCTGAAACTGAGGGCCACTGCCACATCCCACAAGCCATGTGCATGTGGCTATGATATGACAGCAATTCCACCCACTGGCACTGCAGCGGCAGTGCACCAGGTTTGCCCCAGCCCATGGTACCGTCTGCCCAGCACACCACAGCTGCACACCTAGACTGCCCACACACCATGCCATCATCAGGCTGGGCCTATGGCCCTACAGTGTCACATTAACAGAGCATGAGGATGGGCACAACTCATATAGGGAACAACTGGTACACCTGATTAAGTGGCCATGGAGGACTGTGTTTCTGAAAGGCACAGGAGAGCACCTGCATAAAGCTATTCCTACAAGACCAGGAGAGGTCCTACAAGACCAGGAGAGGTAATAGTGTTGATTATATACAGAAGTAAGCACAAGAATCAGGCAAAATGGGGAGATAGAATATGCCCCCCCCCCCTAAAACAAACAGCAAGACAAAATTCCCAAAAAAGCCTGTAAAGGAACAGACATGGGCCCTCCCTGGTGGCGCAGCGGGTTAAAGCATAGCACTAAGAAGCTAAAGCCACTTCAGCATGAGTTTGATCCTTATCCCGGAGGTGATCCACATGGCATGGCAGACCTCTCCTGACTTGCCCGCAGCTCCCCTCAGCAGTGTACTTCGTCAGTCGACCTGTTCTGCTCCCCGCTCTGTTTCTGGTGAAACCTCTCATCGCCCCTGCACCTGTGACCTGTACCCCATTTCTGTATGTATAAATAAATAAATTTTTTAAAAAAAAGAAACAGACATAACCAAACTACCCTAGGAAGAGTACAGGGTAGTGGTAATAATGCTCACCAAACTAGGAGAATGGATAAGATTTAAGAAAGATTATCTTTTTCAGGATTGCTTTGAATTTGAGGGGATGTTTTCTACTTTCATATGAATTTTAGAGTTGTTTCTACTACTTTTATAAAAACTTCCATTTTAGAAACTTCATAAGAATTTAGAATTGAATCTGTATAAGACTGTGAGTAGTATGGGCATTTTACAATATTAATTCATCCAGTCCATGAACATTGTGTATTTTCCCCTTTACTGTATCTTCTTCAATGCCTCTCCTCAATATCGTAGAGTTTTCAGTGTAAAGATCTTCCACCTCCTGAGTTAAATTTATTCCTAAGTGTTTACTGTTGTTGATGCTATTGTGAATGAGTTTAAAATTCCTTTTCCTCTTTGAAAATGCATTATTTTTATTGACATAACAATGGTTTACAACACTGCATATGATTTGGGGATATATGTTCACAACTCTTCAGATGTGTGTAGCAATACCCTGCCCACCACCAAAACTCTAATAATCTTCCAAAATTATCCATTAGGTCCCCTTCTCCACTGATCTCACCTTTCCCCACCCTGTCCGTCTGGCAGCTTCAAGTCTACAGCTTTCTAGTATTCTGGGGCTCGTTTTGGTTTTGATATTTTGTTCCTTTATTTTGTTTCTCTATCTTCATATATGAGTGAAATCATCCGGCACTTGTTTTTCTCCTTCTGACTCATTTTGCTTAGTATAACCCGCTCCAGTTCTATCCATGTTGCTTCAAATTGCAAGACTTCATCTGTTTATAGCAGCATAGTATTGTGTACATATATCACATTTTCTTAATGCAGTTTTTTGAACCTTAGGTTGTTTACAAAACTTAGCTGTTGTACATGGTGTTGCAGTGCACATATACCCCTTAAAATTAGTGTTTTAGGGTAGATACCTACGGGGTGGGATTGTAAGATCATGTTAGATCTATTTTTTTTTTAAGATTTTTTACTTATTCATACAGAACTGTGGTACAGGCCAGAGATGCGGAGGTTGAGAGGATTCACCAGAGACAGAGTGGGGGAGCAGAACAGGCAGATAGATGAAGTACACTGCTGAGGGGAGCAGAGGGCGGGTCAGGAGAGGTCTGCCGCACCATGTGGATCACCTCTGGGGCAGGCGGGGATGAACTCATGCTGAAGTGGCTTAAGCTTCTTAGTGCAGTGCTTAGTGCAGTGCTTTTTTCTGCACCACCAGGGAGGGCCCTATTTTTAATATTTTGAGAGCCATCCATGCTGTTTTCCATAGTGGAAGGTACACTCTACATTCCCACTAATGCTGTACAAGGGGTCCCTTTTCTCCATACTCTCCAACACCTGTTGATGGTCTTTTAGACTTGGGCCATTGTCACAGGAGATGGGAAATTATTGTGGTTTCAATTTGCATTTCTTGATGACGAGTAGTGAGCATTTTTCATATGCCTATTGGCAATCTGTATGCCTTCTTCAGAGAGGTATCTATTTAGGTCTTCTGCCCATTTATTAAATTGGGCTATTTGTTTTCTTGTTAAGTTGTATGTATTCTTTGTAGATCTTGGTTATTAATACTTGTGACACGTGTGCAAATACATATATTTTTACTCAGTAATTTCTTTTACTATGCAAATGCTTTTTAGTTTGGTATAGTCCCATTTGTTTATTTTTGCTTTGGTTTTTCTCTCTCTGTGGATTTAAGTCCTCAAAGACATCTCTGAAGTCAATGTCATGAAGTGTTTTCCCTGTTTACTTCTATGTATTTTAAGGTTTCAGGTCCTACATCCAAATCTTTAATCCACTAATTTCTGTATATGGTGTGATATAGTGGTCCAGTTTTGTAACTGGGTTGCTTAAGTCAAGGACTGTTGCAGGTGGGGCCCTTTCCTGAGGGGGTTGCTGGTAAAGACAAATCGCCTCAGAGAAAATGCTAAAATGTATTGAATTTTGAGGAGGGGCTTCCTTGGAGAGGAAAAAGGAGAGAAGGTTGAAAGCAGAAGAGGGAAGGAGCGAGAAAGAAAAAGGAGGAGGTTGTTTTTTTTTTTGGTCTGGTATCCAAGATTCAAGGTTTGAGCTGCTTCAGCATTTTGGGGGCCAGTGGCTAGCAGCCCCAGACTGTGCTGATGTTGCAGAAGGCTGCTGTGGACTACTGAAGGTGGAGGCCTTCATGTTGGAGGGGAAGAGGCTGTGCAAGTAGCTGAGTGACTGAAACAGTTCCTGGTTTTGCTGCAGTTACATCTTGGCTTAGCTGCATGAGTGAGGCTGTGGCTGCTGTCCTGAGTGTCTTTCATATGGTGCTGTGCCAAAGTGTTCTGCAGCTCTTGGAGTGTCTCTTGTTGTTTTTGTGAGTTGGAACCTGGCCTGGACTCTGATTGCTGAGTGCCCCAGTTCGGCAGGGATAGGAAGACGCCATCTTAGACATGTGGCCTGTTGTTCCGGAGAGGTGCTTCACATCCTCAGTGGTGGGAAGACACCATCATAACAGCCTTTGTGCAGGACAGTACTGGATATGACTTTGGGTATTGTAAGTGGCCACTACTGGCCTCAGTAACTCCTGTTTTTCCCATTGGTTAAACAAATCATTTTGTTGTTATGTCTTAAGCCTGAGATATTTGCAAGAAATATCTTTCCATGTTTTAAAATGTCTTATTCTATTTCTTCCTTTAGGGAAAACACATAGATTTCCTCAAAAAATAAAAATGGAAAGCCTATATGATCTAGCAATAGGATTGCTAGGTATTCATGTAAAGAATATGGAAACTCTAATAAGAAAAGAATACTCGTAGGTTCATAGCAGTGCTGTTTGCAATTGCCTAGTCTTGGAGCCAATCTAAGTTCCCACTGACAGATGACTGGATAAAGTAATTGTGGAATACATATTCAATAGAATGCTACTCAGCTTTAAAAATGATAAAAGAGGCCCTCCCTGGTGGCGCAGCGGGTTAAAGCACTGCACTGAGAAGCTAAAGTCACTTCCGCATGAGTTCGATTCCCGCCTGCCCCGGAGGAGACCACATGGCGTGGCAGACCTCTCCTGACCCGCCCGCTGCTCCCCTCAGCAGTGTACTTCGTCGATCTGCCTGTTCTGCTCCCCACTCTGTCTCTGGTGAATCCTCTCACCCTCCGCATCTCTGGCCTGTACCCCAGTTCTATATGGGTAAATAAATCTTAAAAAAAAATGATAAAAGAGAGCCTTTTGGGGCAAACATTACCTTGAGGTGATTATGCTAAGTGAAATAGGTGACAAAGTGAAAGCCAGATATTTGATGGTTTTACTTATCTGAAATTATAAATAACAAAAAATGATACTGGTAAAACACAGCAAATAAAATCTTTTGCTTACTGAAAAATATATTGGCTACTAGAGGGTACAGGGTAGAGGAGAGAGGGGATGGGGAATGAGTAGTATGGAAGGCTTGGTGGAGGGTGAGTGTAGCATGTGCGCAAATGTAAACATGTAACCCTAAAGTTATTTAGTATAGATATGTAAGGAATTGATAATTAAAAAAAATCATTTATTTATGCGTACAGAACTGGGGTACAGGCCAGAGGTACGGGGGCAGTGAGAGGACTCACCAGAGACAGAGTGGGGAGCAGAACAGGCCGACTGGCAAAGTACACTGCTGAGAGGAGCCGCAGGTGGGTCAGGAGAGGTCTGCCGCACCATGTTGGTCACCTCTGGTGTCCGGGATCGAACTCGCACTGAAGCAGCCACGGCTAACTTGCTGTGTTGTGTCCTAACCCGTTACACCACCAGGGAGGGCCCAGAATTGACAAATTTAATACAGTTTTTGATTTTTTGATTACTTTAAGTTCTTTTTTTTTTGTGCTTAATTGCACTTGCAATAGACGTCCAGTACTACGTTCAATTGTATGGGTCAGAGTTGAATGAAAGTGGATGCACTATAGAACACCTAATGCAAAGATGTACTTGGGGATGCAACTCTGGTGGCAAAAAAAGCAAAAGCAAAATTAACAAATGGAACATAGCAAACTAAAAAACTTTTGTACCTGATGTTAGGGGAAATGCTTTTAATTTTCACCATTGAATATTATGCTTGCTGTGGTATTGTTCTATCTGGCTTCTATTATTTTGAGATATGTTCTTTCAATTCCCATTTATTTGAGAATGGGAATGTTGGTATGATCACGTGATTTTATGTATTTTTTTTGTTGATTTAGTCAATAATATTGAGTTGAATATGTTGAACCATCTTGCTTACATAGGATGAATCCCATGTGGTCATGATACATGATTGTCTTTATGTATTTCTATGCCCAATAATTGCCACAATTATGCTAAAGATAATTGCATCTATAGGCAACAGAGGTATTGATCCATAGTTTCTTTTGTGTGAGTGTGTGTGCTCACCTTGTATTGTTTTGGTATCAGGGTGATTTTGACCTAGTGCTGAGTGCTGTGTGTTTGGTTGCTTATTCTGCAAATTTTTTTGACGATTTTGAGACTTACGTGTTAGATCTTCTTTTAAATTTGGTGGAATTAACTAGTAATGTTGTCTGGTCCAGAACTTTCATTATTTTTATAAAATTTTTATTTGAATTTTGAGGTTACATTTTTACTCTTCCATATGTGTACATGTTCCATTCACCCTACACTAAACCACCTGTGATTCCTAGTCTGAGTTTCATGATTGTTATATATATTTAAACAATAAATTTATTGATTTAACTTAATTGGGGTAATGTTGGGATACTCTGATCAGGTACTATACTGCCATAGTGCACCCACCACTAACTCACCCATATTCCACCACCATAGTTCAGTGTATTTCCTTCCCTCTTTGTTCTTATCCCTTCCCTCACCCTCACCCTCACCCTCACCTTGGTGTTTCAGTTCTGTCGTCAGCTATCAAGGGTTAGTTTTTAATCTTGTCTTTATCTTTATCTGATTATTAGTTTAGTAACTTCATTGTCCATGTATTAGTGATTCCACCTCGTGTTAATCTTTCTCCTTCTAACTTATGCTGAGCATTATCCCTTGCAGCTCCATCCATGTGCCGCAAATGGCATGAGTTTATCTTTTTTGATCACTGAGTGATTATTCCATTGTGTATATATACCACATCTCCTTTCTTTTTTGAAATATAATTTAGTTATTTATATGTATTTTACATCGTTGTTCATTTTTGTACAATGTTTGCTTTCTCCTCTCAGGTATAGTCCCCACAGAATTCCCCTGACTAATTCACCTGTGCACCATCGCCATAGTCCCTTGTTCTCTTCTCTCCCGTGTTTTTGATCTCTCTCCCTGCCCCTTCCCTGCAGAGTGTCTCTGGTTTATAGTTGTTTGAGTTTTGTTGTTGTTGTTGTTGTTATTTTCCTCCCAAGTCTTTATTTGTTTCCCCTATATTCTTCCTATAAGTGAAACCATCTGATATTTTTATTTTTCCTTCTGGCTTTTTTTTCATTGAGTATAATCCCTTCTAGTTTCATCCATGTTGCTGCAAATGGCATGAGTTTATCTTTCCGGATTGCTGAACAGTATTCCGTTGTGTATGCATACCACATCTTGATCCAGTCATTTCTTTTTGGGTATTTGTATATCACATCTTCTTGATCCACTCACTTGTTTTGTGGCACTTCGATTGTTTCCATAATTTAGCTATAGTAAATAGTGCTGCAATAAATATGGGAGTGCAAGTTTACTTTCAAATTAGTGTTTTTGAATTTTGGGGGTAAATACCTAGGAGTGCAATTACTGATCCATTTTTAGTCTTTTGAGAAACCTCCACACAGCTTTCCACAGGGACTGGACCAATTTGCACCCCCACCAGCAGTGTAGGAGGGTTCCCTTTTCTCCACATTCTTGCCAACACTTGTTGTCTCTGATCTTTTTGATGTGGGCCATTCTCACAGGAGTGGTCTTGATTTGCATTTCTCTAATAATAAGTGATTGTAAACATTTTATCATGTGCCTGCTGGTCATTTTAATGTCTTCTTTGGAGTTGTGTCTGTTTGATTAGTTCTTTTTTAAAAAGATTTATTTTAAGTATGCATACAGGAGCTGGGGTGTAGGCCAAAAATGTGGGGTTTGAGAGGATTCACCAGAGACAGAGTGGGGAGTAGGACAGGTGGAGCTACTGAAATACATTGCTGAGAAGAGCAGCAGACAAGACAGGAGAAATTAGTTACACCATGTGGGTTACCTCCCTGGCCAGGGATCGAACTCATGCTGCAGAGGCTGGTGATAGCTTCTTAGTGCTGAGACTTAACCTCTTGTGCCACCAGGGAGGCCCCTGTTTAGTTCTTTCACCAATTTTTGTGGGGGCTGTATGCATTTTGTTTTTATAGAATTTATACCTCTACTATCAGTTCTTTGTCAGATGCATGGTGTGCAAATATTTTCTCTCACCCAGTTGGGTGTCTTTTCATTTTGGTTATGGTTTCTTTCACTGTACAGCTTTTTAGTTAGATGAAGTCCCAGCTGTTTATGCCCTTGTTTCTTCTCCCTACTGTTGGGGATGAATCCCTAAAGGCATCAATCCAACTTGTCATGAAATGATTTCCCTATGTTTCCTTGGTTTCATATTTTACATCCTAGTCTTTTTTTCTGTTTGAATTAATTTTTGTGTATCTTGTGAAATTGTGGTCTAGTTTCATTCTTTTGCAAGCAGCTTTCCTGTTTTCACAGCACTATTTTTTGGAATCTTTACTTGTTCCAGTGTATGTTTTTGGTTCCTTTGTCATACATTAACTGTACATATATGTTGACTGTTGTGTTCTACCTTCTATTACTTCTTTAAATATTTTTCAGTTCCTTCTTTTTCTTGTCTCCTTCTAAGATGCATATGATCATTACATTCCCTTTTCTCATGGGAGTCATATAATTCCCAAAGTATTTCTTAATTTTTATTTTTACTTATTTTCTTTTGCTACTTGTGTTCATCTCCATTGGCATTTTTTAGTTCACTGATTCAATCTTCATTTGGTCTATTCTTCTTCCATGAATTTATTCTGAATTTTTCATCTCCTTGAATATTTTATATCATGCAATTCCATTATTATTCAAAATCTCAGTTTTGATCATCTCATGGACTATGTCTATGCTACCCTTCATTTCCTTTCTGAGTTTTCTGACATATCTCTGATTTGTTTTTCTGTGTTTTCTCTGTATAATTCCATTTGTTTGCATTTCTTTATCATGGCAATTTTGAATTCTGTATCTGATAGTGAAGATAAGCTCCTCCATATCTTTATGCTTAGGCTCTGGAGAGTTATTACTTTACTGTGCTGTATTATTTCCCCTGAAGACTTATGTGATCATTTGTATTTTTCTTTCTCCCCATTATTTGCTTTTGGGCCTCTACTGCTGTAGTTGCTTTCTTTTTTTATTTTTTTATTTATATATTTTACATCATTCTTCATTTTGTACATTTTTTCATCTTGGTTGTAATCCCCGTGGGCTTCTCACCACCAATTCACACATCTGCCATCACCATAGTCCTGTGCACTCTTCCTACCCCAATCTATTCCCCTCTCCTCCCCTGTAGCATGCTCTGGTTTATAGTTGCTTGTTGGTTTTAGTTTTTACTTTATTACAATTACTTTTTTCCCTGACCTTTACATTCCTGTGATTAATGAAACCATCTGGTATTTTTCTATTTCTTTCTGGCTTATTTCACAAAGCATGATCCTTTCTAGTTCCGCCCATGTTGCTGCAAATGGCATGAGTTTATCTTTTTTGATTGCTGAGTAGTATTCCATTGCATATATGTACCAAAGTGACAATGGCACATATATAAAAAACTAGCAACAACAAATGTTGGTGAGGATGTGGACAAAAAGAAACTCGTCCACATTGCTGGTGGAAATGTAGACTGGTTCAACTGCTATGGAAAATTGTGTGGAGGTGTCTCAAACTGCTAAAAATGGAGCTTCCATGGGATCTAGCAATTCCACTCCTAGGTATCTACCCAAAAGAGGCAAAAACATTAATTCAAAAGGATACCTGTACCCCTATGTTTATTTTTGCATTATTTAAAATAGGGGGGATGTGGAATCAACCCAAATGCCCAATGGATGACTGGAATAAGATGTGGTATATATATACAATGGAATATCACTCTACTGCTGTAGTTGGGAGTTCTCCTCGGCATATGTCCTTCACCCACATATTCTGGGCATCCCTTCATTCTTGGTCATGTTGGTTGGGGCCTCGTGGAATCTGGAGTGGCACATGGGCACTCACCAGAGTGGGGCACAGTGGCAGGCTAGGTCAGCACTGTTGGTTGCACGTCAGATACTGTTCTTAGCACTGGGTTAATCATTGGTGTGGACAGGTGTCATTTCACCTTGCATTTTCTTCATTGACCAAATAATTTTCTATTTATTTATTTAATAATATATATATTACATCATTTTTCATTTTCATACAATGTGTACTTTATCATCTCATGTATGTTACCCACGGAGTTCCCACTACCAGTTCACCCATGCACCATCACTGTAGTCTCTTGTACTCTTTCCATTCCTGTTTTGAACCAAATTCCTCCCCCCTCCCCAAGAATGTCTCTGGTTTATAATTGCCTGTTGACTTTGACTTTTACTTTGTTATAATTACTCCCTCCTACCCTCCAATCCCTAATTCCCTTATTTGCATTGACCAAAGAGTTTTCAAAAGTGTTTTGCTTTTTCTCTACAGTTTGGATTTTTTCTTTTTCTAACAGGTTCCCTTTTGTAGTTGATTTTCTTCTTTATTCCTTTGTGATCTATTAGATGGTAATGTAATTAGATTTTCATGCATTTTTTCAGGCTTGTTTTGTGCCAGCAACATGATCTATTTTTGACAATGTTCATGTGTACCTAAGAATAATGCCCATTATTTTCATTTTGGACAAAGATCCACATACGTGTTAAGTCCATCTGATCTGATACCGCATTTAAGGCAATTATTTCCTTGTTTCTTTCTGTTTTCACACTTTATATCTATTGAAGTAAGTTGTATGTTCAGATCTCCTACTCTAATTTTGTTGCTGTCAATGAGTTGCTTTAGGTTTGCTATTAATTGTTTTATATATTTGGATGTACCTAATTTGGGTGCATAAATATTGAGTGCCATGATATCTTTTTGATGAATTGTCAGCTTAATCATTATATAGTGAGCATATTTGTCTGAAAATCTAATTTATCAAATATGAGAATAACAGTCCTTGCTTTTTTCCTACTATGTTCTTGGCTTCAATATCTTGCTCCATCCAATCTTCCACTTTATGTCTATTTTTGTCTTTAGATGTGAGGCGAGACTCTTATATGCATCATGTTTATGGATGATTTTTTAAAATCCAAGGTGCTATTCTGAGTTTTTGATTGGTGAATTTAGACCATTCATATTTAGCAGACTTAATTTACTGCCAACTTACCATTTGCTTATTGACTGTTTCATCTTTTTTGGGGGGTTTCTTTTTCCCATGTGATTTTATGTGACTTTTCATTTGTGTGGCTTCCCCTGGTGGGTCTTTCAGTCTTCATTTCTTCTTCTGTGTCTCTGGTTTAGGTTTTCGTGGTTGCCATGAGACCATGAGATTTGTATCAACTTTCTATATCTAGAATAGTCTTTTTTATATGCTGATATTGACTCATTACTTGGCTGTACATAATCTGTCCTTTCCTTCCTCCTTTAAAGTGTTTTGTTGTCATCCCATTGGTGTTTTTTGGTAATATTTCTGATCCATTTTTCCCTATTTACCACCCTAATCAAGTTTTGTATTCTTTCATTTTTTCCCCTCTTCCTGTAGAAGCTCTTTCAACATTTCTTGTGTGGCATGTATGGAGGTGATACATTCCATTAGTTTTCATTTGTTTTGGAAAGCCTTTATTTCTTCATCATATTTGAATGATAACATTGTGGGATAGAGTATTCTTGACTCTTAGTTTTTATTCTTTAGCTTGTAAATATATTTTTTCACTCACTTATTGTCCATAGGGTTTCTGCTGAACAGTCTGACCAATGCTGTTCAGGGTGTCTGTATGTTACATCTTTCCCCTCTCTTCATGGCCTTTAATAATTTTCTTTCTCATTCATTTTTGGTAATTTATCAACGATGTGTCTTAGTGTAGGTGTTCTCTCTGCTTCCTGGACATATGTGGTTATTTCTTTCCTTTGGCTTGTATGTTCTTTGAATAAAGCTACAGCTCCTTGCCTTTTTCACCACCTTTCATATGTTTCTTCTTGGAGCCTAGTATTTCCCTTAGAGTTCCTTAACATTTCCTAAATGTTACTTGTTTCTCTTCTTTCACTTCTTATTTTTTCTCTTTTTCTCAAATTCTTTCTTCTGCAGGATTTAGTCTATGTACTAAGATTCCATATTTTTTAAAATTTCCTTTATTGTATTCCATATCTGTCATTTCTGTTTGTTTTAAAAAATAATTTCAATGTCTTTGGAGGAAAATTTCTGGATATGGTTTATTTTTTAAATGTTTTGAACCGACTATTATATATTGAATCTTAAACTCAAACTACTTTGATTTTTTAATTATTATTTAAATAATTTATTTATTTGATATTTATTTAATTATTTGATATTTTAATTATTTAATTATTTATTAATTATAAACTCTATTATTTCCTCCAGTTCGGTGTGTAATGCTTAGCATTTGCTACTTGTTTTTCTCATCCTGCAGATTCATCCTAGGTTCCAGGTGCTGAATTATTCTTTGCATGTGAGTTGCCTCTCCCAAACACAGTAGGTGGCGCTGTGGCTGTAGTTTTTGGTATCTTACTTGTTATGTAGGGTGAAAGTGTGGGGAAATGGGCAAGCCAACCCAACCTCCACTCTGTGTCAAGAACTTTGCTTCCCCATTCTCCATTCTTAGTATCATGGTACTTGGTGGTTCACAGTGAAATTCTAGCCTCAGAATAAATCAGTTTTGGATGAGTGAGGGTGGTGGAGATTGTATTTTGCCCCTGCCCATGTTATATAATTTGACCAATGCTCCAGAGCTGATCAATCTGTCTCAGGGCACAGTCAGCATGCAACATAATATTTCATGCTCACAGTTTTTAAGGTCTTCTGTGCTCCTCTGGGCAGACCAGAGCCTATGGTTTCTCATAGTTTTGTTCCTCCAACAGAAGTGGTCACTGCCCTGTTAAGGCTCCTCTTCATTCTTGCTGCTCTGAGACCTTAGTGAGTCACAAAGCACCCATCTCAGAGAAAAAAAAATGTGTGGGTTGATTCTGTCATGCTGGTAATGAGCTGTTGAGATATACATGTCAGAGATGGTTGTGATTTTTTAAAAAAGATTTATTTATTTATTCACACAGAACTGGGGTACAGGCCAGAGGTGCAGGGGCGGTGAGAGGACTCACCAGAGATAGAGTGGGGAGCAGAACAGGCAGATCGTGGAAGTACACTGCTGAGGGGATCAGCGGGCGGGTTAGGAGAGGTCTGCCGCTCCATGTGGATCTCCTCTGGGGCAGGCGGGGATCGAACTCAAGCGGAAGTAGCTTTAGTTTCTTAGTGCTGTGCTTTTAACCGGCTGCGCCACCAGGGAGGGCCGTTTGTGACTTTTAATTGTGTTTGAGGAAGAGATTTGCTAAAGAAAGCAATTCCACCAGTGATAATTTTATGTTGCCTTTTAGCTTCTGTGAATAATGTTACCATGAACATAAATGTACAAATACCTCTTGAAGACCCAGATTTTAATAGTTTTGCTTATATACTCAGAAGTGGAATTACTGAATATTTTTGAACTAGTCAAGTTGACTTAGTTTTTCTTTTGTTGTCTCTGCATTTGTTGCAATTGGAAGAATCAATTGCCAAATCCATGTCATAAAGCTTTCCCTTAGATTTACTTCCCAGAATTTTCTAGTTTTAGTTCCTACATTAAGATCTTTAACCAATTTTTAAAAAAGATTTATTTATTCGTACAGAACTGATGTACAGGCCAGAGATGCGGAGGGTGAGAGGATTCACCAGAGACAGAGTGGGGTACAGAACAGGCAGATCGACTAAGTACACTGCTGAGGGGAGCAGTAGGCGGGTCCGGAGAGGTCTGCCTCACCATATGGTCCGGGGCAGGTGGGAATCGAACTCATGCGGAAGTGGCTGAAGCTTCTTTGTGCTGTGCTTTAACCCGCTGCGCCACCAGGGAGGGCCAGATCTTTAATCAATTTTAAGTTTAATATCTGCTATAAGGTAAGTGTCCAACCTCATTATTCTCAATATTGCTGTTCTATTTTTCTAACACCATTTCTTTAAAAGGCTGTGCTATGGTGATATCTCAATTACAAACAAATAAATAAAAATTAAAAGTACAAGAACAAGTAAAAAATGTACTCCACACCTGCAGATAGTCATCAGCCAATCATTTGAGAGATTGGCTATAACAAAAAGGCAGATGGGGAGTGAATTTACTTTTTGTTTGAGCTGGGACGTCTGTTTCCTGTTTTCAGACATCAATGCTCCTGGTCCTCGGATCTTTGTACTTGGACTGAATTGTTCCACGGGCTTTTCTATTCTTCAGCTTGCAAGTGGAGGATTGTGGGGCTTCTTGGCCTCCATATTTGCATGAACTAATCCCTATAATAACTCTCTAGCACATATATATTGTACTATGACTAGAGTGCATTGCATGCTACACTATAATATATATTATAATTGATTATGTTGTTTCTGTTTATCTGGAGAACCTGACTCATCCAGGATATTAACTACAGTAAGTTGTCCAGTGTATGAATAACTTGATATTTACCACTTAACTATATTTTAAAATGTTTATTTCAGCAACACTTTTTTTCCATGTACTCCATTTGTATCTATCTCTAGGTAAATTTATTCTTAAATTTTAAATCTTTTAAATTTTATTGTAAATAGTATTGGTTTCTTATTTTCTTTTTCAAAAGTTGTTAGTGTATAGAAACTCATCAAATGTGTATGTTGAGATTTTTATCCTCTACCTTGTTGATTCTATTTATTAGTTCTAATATATTTTGGAAAATCTTTAGGTTGTCCTATATAATATTATGTCATCTTCAAACAGATAATTTTACCTTTTCCTTTCCTATTGGAATGCCACTTATTTCTTCATCTTGTTCAATAGTTAGGACTAAGACTTCCAGTATTATGTCAATAGAAATGGAGACAGTAGGCATCCTTGTCTTGTTCTTGATCTAGAGCCTTTTTTATCATTGAGTATGTTAGTTGCGCACTTGATATATATGTATATATATATGTATATATATATGTAACTTTTATTATGTTTAGTTACATTATTCTTATACTCAGTTTGTTGAAAATTTGTTTTTAATCATGTATGTCAGTTGAATTCTGTCAAATACTTTTTCTACATATATTGAATATATTTGGTTTAATATGTATTTCTCTATATATTACATATTGAAATAATAATACATTTATCCTCATTCTGTTAGTGTGGTATGTCACATTTTATTGATTTGTAAATGTCAAATATTCTTACATTCCCAGGAATAAATTCAACTTCTTTGTGGTGCATTGTCCTTTCAATGTACTGTTGTATTTATTTTGCTAGCATTTTGTTGAGGATTTCTGAATTTATGTTCATAAGTGTTATTGGTCTGTAGTTTTCTTGTGGTGTCATTGTCTGACTTTGGTATTAGTGTAATGCAGACCTTACTAATTGAGTCACAAAGTGTTCCTTCATGTTTATTTTTTGAGAACAATTTCTGAAGAATAGGCATTAATTCTTTAAATGTTTGATAGTATTCACCCTATGAAGTCATTTGGACTTGAGTTTTTCTATGTAGGAAGAATTTTGCTTATTGACTTAATCTGTATACTAGGTATACCTCTACTTAGAGCTTCTATTTCTTCATGATATGCTTTATGGTATATTTCTAGAAATTTAACCATTCTTTTTAAATTACTGAGTTGATTGTCATATAATTTCATGATGATCTCTTATTTCCTTTTTATTTTGATGTATGGGTTATAGTGACTCATTTCATATGGCTTTATTTATTTGAGTATTCTCTTAGCATAACTAATGATTTGTCAGTTTTGTTTATCTTTTCAAAAGAACTCTTATTTTTTTTAAAGGGTATTTATGCTTACAGAACTGGGGTACAGGCCAGAGGTGTGGTGGGTGAGAGGATTCACCAGAGACAGAGTGGGGAGCAGAACAGGCAGATTGACAAAGTACACTTCTGAGGGGAGCAGCAGGCGGGTCAGAAGAGGTTTGCCCAAGCCATGTGTGTCAGCTTCTTGACTGGGGATCGAACTTGTGCTGCAGTGGCTTTGGAGAGCTTCATAATGTGGTGCTTTAATTCATTGTGCCACCAGGGAGAGCCCAGAACTCTTATTTTTCTTGATATATTCTATTTCCTTTATTTCTATATACTTATACCTGCTTCAGGTATAAGTTAGATGGATTCTTAAGAGATTTCTTATATTTTAACATAGGTATTTATTGCTATTCAAACTAACAATTCTGCATCACATAAGTTTTGTGCTCTCATTTTCATTTGTCTCAAGAATTTTTATAGCATCCATTTGCATTTTTCCTGTAACCCATTTACTGTTCAAGAGTATGTTATTTTTGTCATTCATTGATTTTGAAATTTTTCTTGTGTTATTAATTTCTATTTATTACATTGTTGTAGAAAGTAATAAGAATTCATGTTTTAGAATTGTGTTAAAACTTATTTGTGGCCTAATATATGATGTGTCCTAGAGAAAGTTTCATGAATGGTTATAAAGAATATATACTCTGCTGCTCTAGGATGAAATGTTCAGTGTATATTTTGCTAGGTTCATTTGGTCCGCAGAATGATTAAGGTTAACTCTTCCTTAGTGGTTTTCTTTGTGGATGATTTATCTACTAGTAAAAGTAGGCTATTGAAGTTCCCCTGCTTTTATTGTTGTATTGTCTTCAATACAACAGTTCAAATATTTGCTTAATATAATTTAATCTTGGATACATATATTTATGACTATTGGTAAGTTGATTCTTTTATTATTTATTGTACAATGTCTCATTTTTCCCCTTATGACTGTTTTGACTGAAAGTACATTTTCACTGAGATAAGTATAGTTACCCTGCTCTCTATTATAGTTTTCATTTGCATATAATATCATTTTCTATTGCTTTATGTTTAATCTATGTGTTCTGAAAATTACATCATTTTGTTGGATCCTGTTTTTTCATAAATTCACTCTGCTTCTGATTAGGGAACTTAATCCATTAGCATTTTAAAGTAAGTATACGGATAAGAATAGACACTACACTTGATTTTAGGCAAAAGGCAGAGCAATTCCACTCTAGGATAATCTGCTCAAAGGACAAAAAAACATTAATTCAAAGGACACGTACACCCCTGTGTTTATTGCATCATACTTTACAAGCTATGAAAGCAACCGAAATGCCCCCAAATAGATGACTGGATCAAGAAATGTGGTATATTTATACAATGGAATATTGCTTGGCAATCAAAAAGGATAAATTCATGCCTTTCACAGCAACATGGGTGGAGCTGGAAGGGATTATGCCCAGTGAAAGATGCCAGAAAGAAAAAGAAAAATATCAAACGGTCTCACTTATAGGAGGAATGTAGAGAAACCAAATATGGAATCAGCAAAAAAAAAAGTAATTACAATGAAGTAAAAATCAAAATCATCAGGCAGCTGTAGATCAGAGACTTTCTGTAGGGGAGGAGAGGGAGAAGGATCAGGTCAGGAATAGGAAGAGCACAAGGGATTATGGTGATGGTGCCTGGGTAAATTGGTGGTGGGAATTTCACAGGGAAATCACACAATATACAAAAATGAAGGATGATGTAATGAATATATTTTTAAAAATTTAAAAATAAAGTAACTAGAGGTTAGTAAGTGCTTTCTATTACCCTTTTAAATATTCTCTTCTATTTCATAAGAATTCATTCCTTTTTTCTTTGTGAGTTAATGCTTTTTTAGAGGTATTTGATTCTTTTTCTTTATCTTTTGTGTATCTATATACATAAAACTTCATGTAGCTGCAAAATCTTATTTTAAGCTGATGACTTCAATTACACGTAAAACTGTACTTCTACTGTCACACATCACAGTTCACATATTTTCATATTAGGTCACTATTAACAAACTGTTATAGCTATAATTATTTTTAATACTTTTGTCTTTAAAGTTTTACACTATAATTATTTTTAATACTTTTGTCTTTAAAGTTTTACACTAGAGTTGTGATTTATACACCACCATTATATATTTGTATTACATTTTCTTTAGACATTTATCCATCAATGAATACTTTATTTGTTCATGTATTTTGGCTCTTGTGACTAATACTGCAGTGAACAAGAAGTGCAGATAGCACCTTGAGATACTTACCTCTTTTTGTTCAGATATATACCAGAAATGTTACTGTTGGATCAAATGGTAATTCTACTTTAAATGTTTGAAAAATACTTAAGGGCCCTTTCTGGTGGCACAACAGGTTAGGGTGTAGCACTGCAAGATAGCCACAACTGCTTCAGTGTGAGTTCTATCCCGGGCCCAGGAAGGAGGTGATCCTCATGGTGGGGTAGACCTCTCCTGACCCACCCGCTGCTCCCCTCAGCAGTGTACTTCGTAGATCTGCCTGTTCTGCTCCCCACCCTGTCTCTGATGAAGCCTTTCACTGCTGCTGCATCTCTGGCCTATATCCCACTTCTGTATATATAGATAAATCTTTAAAAAAAAAGAAACTTCATAATTTTTTCTATAGTGAGTGTACCAATTTACATCCCCACCACAGTACACAAGTGTTCCTTCTTCTCCACACTGCATCAGCATTTTTTATCACCTGACTTCTTTATAAACATCCTGACAGGTGTGAGGTGATATTCCATCCTGATTTTGATGTGCATTTCTTTGATAGTTAGTGATGTTGAGAACCTTCTCATGTAGCTGTTGACCATTCATATATCTTCTCTGGAAAAATGTTTATTCAGGTAGTCTGCCTATTTTTTAATTGGGTCATTCATTTTCTTGCTGCCACGTTGTATGGGTTCTCTATGCATTTTAGATGCCAACCCCTTATCAGATTTATCATTAATATTTCCCCTTGCTGTTCATTTAGAGTCTCATACCAGTGTGGTTGTTATGTTTTTAATATTCTTAAATTTACTAAAACTTGTTGGCAGCCTATATTTCCATTTGTTTGTATCTTATCAAATTTGTTTCCACAAAATCTTGTAATATTCATTATACCAGCCTTTCACATACTTGGTTAAATTTATTCCTAACTCTTTTATTGTTTTTGATTCTAATGCATAGTTTTCTTTATTTCTTTTTCTTATGGTTCAACATAATGTAAAGTAATGCACTGATACCTGTATGTTGATGTTGTATCCTGAATCTTTATTGGAATTGTTGATTAGATTATTTTGTTTATTGAGATATAGTTGTGAAACAACATGGTATATGATTTAGAAATACAGATTTGTAACTATTCAGATGTAAGTTACCATACCATACCAAACACCAAAACACTCATGATCTTCATCATAGTCCACTGGGTTGTCTCCCCTTTGCTCCTTACACCAATCTTCCCCATCTGGTGGTCTCAGCTCTATGGTCAGAGTGCCACCATTTATTTTGGTTTAGTTTTGTCAGTTCCCCTCTATTTCAGTTCCACATATGAGTGAAATCATCCAGTGTTTGGCTTTCTTCTTACTTATTTAGCCTAGCATAATCCTGTCCACCTCCAATGATGTTGCAAATGACAAGATTTCATGTTTCTTCATAGCTAAATAGTATTCCATTTTGTATATTTAATGCAATTTCTTATCCACTCATCTGTCACTTAGGTTGTTTGTATAATAATAACTTGGCTATTGTACATAGCACTTCAGAGAACATAGAGGTGCATCTATTCCTTCAGGTAGTGTTTGTGCATTATTTGGGTAGATACCTAGAAATGGAATTTCTAGATTATAGGATAAATGTATTTTGAGTATTTTGAGAAAACTCTTATTGTTTTCCATATGGATTGGGTTAATTTACATTCCCTTCGACAGTGTATGAGGGTTCCTTTTTTCTCCATATCCATTTCAGCACTTGCTGCTTCTGTTTTATTATTATTATTTTTAATGTGGGCAATTCTCATGATTGTGAAGGGATATCACATTGTGGTATTGCTTTGCACATACCTGTTGATAATAAACACTTTATTTTTATATTTTTATACTTCTGTTGGTGATCTGTCTGTTTTCTTTCAAACAGTATCTGTTTAGCTCTTGCTCTCTTGTGCCCATTTTTTTATTGGGTCATTTGTTGCTGAGGTATATGAGTTCTTTGCATATCTTGGCTATTTCCCCTTTGCCGGATGTATGATATGCAGATGTCTGCTCCCATTCAATATAGCATCTTTTAATTTTTTTTTTTAAAGATTTTATTTTTTTTTTTTATTTGTGCATACAGAACTGGGATACAGGCCAGAGATGCGGTGGGTGAGAGAATTCACCAGAGACAGAGCGGAGTGCAGAACAGGCAGATCAACGAAACACACTGCTGAGGGGAGCAAGGGGCGGGTCAGGAGAGGTCTGCCACGCCATGTGGTCACCTCCGGGGCAGGCGGGATTCGAACTCATGAGGAAGCGGCTTTAGATTCTCAGTGCTGTGCTTTAACCCGCTGCGCCACCAGGGAGGGCCCTAGCATCTTTTAATTTTAATGATAGTTTCTTTTCCTGAGCCGATGTCTTTTATTTTGTGGTAAGCTCATTTGTTTATATTTGTGTTTGTTCCCCTTGCTATTAAGTTCCCAAAAGACATTTCTTTGCCATGACTCCCATTTTCTATATTGGTTCCTTCTCCATTTGCATCTTCAAGATCACTGATTCAATTTTCCATTTGATTTGTTCTATTTCTTGGCTTTTTCTAGAATTTTTCATTTCCTTCATTGATCATTTTATATCTTGCATTTCCATTATTTCCTTATTTAGAGTATCAAGTTTGATTTTGGGTTTATTGATTGTAATACTCATAGCATTCATTTGCTTTTCTGAACTTTTCTTGCATATCTCTGAAGTACTTTTCTGCTTTGTATTGTTTCAATTATTTGATTTTCAGGATTATGGAAATTTTGAATTCTGTGTCTAATACAAATAAAAGCTCTTCCATGTCTTTGTGGTTTGGATCTGAGATTTGTTTTCTCTCTTAGCCATTTGTATTATTCTTTCTCCCCGCTGTTTGCTTTCTGGTTTGCTCTGCTGTCTTTGGGTCTTCTCTTGTGTGTGAATCCTTCTTTACACTGTTCCAGGCATTATTGGATGGTGAGGTGAGCGCAAATGTTGGGGCCTAGTGAGGTGTGGGTTGGTTCTGGGACATCCCCATAAACTCTTCTGAGCTATGGTCTGGTTGCTGGGTTGTCTGGGCAAGTGCAGGGACCAAGATATGGGTTTCTGGGACCTCCCCCTGAAGCACTTCTGGGCCAAAGTCAAGTTGTCATTCATAATGGTGGCTGGGGGCCCATCAAAGTTTCTTCTCAAGATCTGTTTTACCTTTGTCATTGAGTCATTCCTTGATTTTGGGAATATTTTGTGTAATGCCCCTCAGAGAGCAGATGCTGCTGACAACTTTTCAAGCTATTTTCCACTGTCATTTATATTTGACATTTTTCATTTTATTGATGGGGGAGGAGAGATGGGGTATTCTCTGTTGAGTTGAAACAACCTCAGTTCTAGAAGACACAGTGAACTGGAGGATTGTTTATTTGACCTGTATTTACTCTTGATTTAGTATTAGTCTTCACACAGACTACTGTCTCTTTCAGGAGTACAGATTTTTTTTTTCTTGTTCTTCCCTAAAAGCTGCAATAGATCCCCTCAAGTACGCTCAAGCTATGAGTGTTTTGTACTTCTACTGATTAAGATTGTCTTTTCTTAAAGAGTGATAAAGATACTGTAATTTCAGGTGTTCAGGCCTAGCCTCCCCACCAGGAGTGGATTCCAGGCTGCAGTGGCAGCGCTGAATCCCAGCCACCACAACCCCACAGGTTGGTGCCTCACAAAGCTGTAAAAAGGAATTTGTAGATGTTTTAGGTAAGTAATCAGAGAGATACAAACTTTGTTTAAAAAGTAAAGTTTTTTTTTAAAGGAACAAAGTATGGACTCCCAAGTATGCTGTCCTTGGCAGGGGCAAGGAAGGCCTATGGGCTGTGTCTAGGGTAGTTAACTTTTCTTTTTCTCTACTCTAAAATCCTATCATCCTATTTTGTGACTGACTCTTCCTAGTGGTCCTACCTCTCTGGGCAGATGTGCACATTTTCCTAGTGCTTATTTTAGAGTTTATCTTCCCTGTCCAAGGTATTTTTTTTGTTTGTTTTAAAGATTTTGTAAAACTTATTTATGCATACAGAACTGGGGTACAGGCCAGAGGTGCAGGAGCGGTGAGAGGATTCATTAGAGACAGAGTGGGGAGCAGATCAGGCCCACTGACAAAGTACACTGCTGAGGGGAGCAGCAGGCGGTTCAGGAGAGGTCTGCCTCGCCATGTGGATCAACTCCATGGCCAGAGATCAAACTTGTACTGGGGCGGCTGTGGTTTGCTTGCAGTGCTGTGTCCTAATTCGTTGGGCCACCAGGGAGAACTCCAAGGTCTTATTCTCTCAAGTTTTATGGTCTTTATTTAGTCCTCCTGGAGTTTTTCACATCACCTCTGGAGTATATTTTGGTTAGCACTTCTTAGAATTTATTGTCTTTATCTTAGAAGCCTGTTTAGGTCTTCCGAAGTTTCTGTCTACACTGTCCCTGCAGCTGCCTACTGAACCCTAACTTGTCTTAGGACTCAAAGACATGACTAAGTGGATATTGACGTACATGTTATTTGTCTCTCCAAATGTTCAGGAAACAGGGGATCTCTATCAAGTTTCCATTCCATGGGTAATCTGATGGGGTTACTGGTAGAAATGCCTGCATAATTATCTATTACAGTTTCACATTGGAGCTTCACATTCTTATGTAAACTCATGTAGCCCACTTGTCTTGAACCTTCTTACATCGAGTAACAAGGCGTATGATACAAATATGAAATTAGTCAGAGCCTGTATTCAAATAATTTTATACTGCTACACATGTGGTTTAAGAACACTGAAACAATAAACTGCTTTGGTGTTTTGACTGTTTTGTCACATATATATTTTTAGAGAATGTAAAACCCCACTATCATTTCTACTGTGTTTTCTCTAATAACCAATTATATTTTAGAGTGAAAAAAATAGGCAAAATTGTGTTTTATATTTACCTCAATTTTACCCATTTGCAGAAACCATTATTGTTTCATGCAGTTTCAGTTTTTTATGTCATTAACTTCTGTGTAAAGATATTTCCATTTACATATCTTATAGTATAGTTCTATAGGCAATGAGTTCTTCAATTTTCTTTGAAAAAAGATTTTTTAAAAATTTAAATTAAATATATAAAGATTTATTTTTATTTGTTTATGCATACAAGAACTGTATGTATAGTTTCTTTGTAACTAAAGAGGTCCAGGTGATGGGGGGCGGTGAGGGGACTCATCAGAAAAAGAGTGGGGAGCAGGACAGATGGATCTACTGAAGTACACTGCTGCGAGCAGTAGTGAGAGGAGAGAGATAGGAGAGGTTTGCTGAACCATGTGGGCCACCTCCCTGGCTAGGGATTGAACATGTGCCATAATAGCTGGCGATAGTTTGATAGCACTGAGACTTTAACCCCTGTGCCATCATGGAGCAGAAGTCCTAAATTAGATATATTCATTTATTATTATTTACTTTATCAAAGGACTTAGTAACATAAAGAAATGAAAGGATATTTCATCCTCATGGATATGGAGAATCAATATAATAAACCTATCTTGCCAGAAATGTTATACAAATTTATCACAACCTCCATCAAAGTCCCAACAATATTTTTCAAAGAAACTGAATAAAAATATTGAAATTTATAAGAAATCAGTAAGATCTCTAATTGCAAAAACAATCTTAAGAAAAAAGGGAAAAAATGGAGGTATTATGTTACCTGACTTCAAATCTTACTATACACAATACTATTATGAACAATATGGTAGTGGCACAAAAACAAATACATGGAACAATGGAAATTAATCAAAGTTGAGAAATAAATCCACACACATGCCAGCAGCTAATCTAGAATAAATTGTCCAGGATCATAAAATGGGGAAAAGAGTCTATTTAATAAATGGTGCTGGGAAAATTGGAAAGCTACACATAAAAGAAAAATAGATTTAGTTATAAGACCAACAACAATCTAATATGTAAAAGGCTGACATGGCAGGGAGGTGGGGGGCTGGAGGCACCTGAGCCTCCCAGACCCCTGTGAATCTTTATTCTTCTTTTCCTGGGCTCTCTCTGGCTTTCTCTTGTGGTCTCGCCTCTTGTGTAGTCAGTGTGTCCTCCTGTAGACATCTGCCACCGCTCTCTGCATCTGAGTGATGCTACCCTTATATCCCTGAACTCTTGGCTCAGGTGTGCACACTTGTGCATGTGCACACACACACACATGCTAAGTATCCACAATCAGGCACACATGCTCTGCACCCATGCTCCAAGAGCCTTCTGTATGAACATGATCAAGGCTGCAGTTGATAGCCACAGAGGCAAGTGGTGTAAAAGCCCGATTAAATAATTTACCCTACACCTATGATCCAGTAATTTCATTCCTAGGAATCTAACCAAAGGATACAAAAACATCAATTTGAAAGGAAACCTACACTCCTGTTTACTACAGCACTATTTACGATAACTAAGATATGGAAGCAATCTATTTACCCCCGAACAGATGACTGGATCATGAAGTGGTATCTATACACAATGGAATACTACCCAGCAATCAAAAAAGATAAACTCATACCATTTGCAGCAACATGTATAGCGCTGGAAGACATTATAGTGAGCAAAATAAGTAAGAAAGTAAACGAAAAATATAAAATGATTTCATTTATAAATAAGAGGAATATAGAAAGTCGAACAAAGGGTACAAAGGGTAAAAAAAAAAAAAAAAAAAGCCAGCCTTGCCTTGAAGGCAAACTATAGATCTGAGGCACACAGCAGGAAAAGAGCCGAGAAAGGGGCCAAAACAAGGGAGGGAGAACAAGGGTCTTTGGTGATGGTTTTCAGGCGATGTGGTTGTGGGAGATTTATGGGGACTACACATAAAGGTAGAAATCTAATATTGTACAAAAATGAACAACAATGTAAGAAAATAAAAAATGTTAAAAAAAGATGATAAATAGAAAAGGAAAAAAGTTATTGTTGATTCAATCCCTATGGCAAAGGAATTAAGAACAAAATTAAATAATTAGGTTAACCTTAAGTTAAAAAGCTTCTATATTACAAAAGAAAATAAAAGGTGTTTAAATGAACATCCTACAAAATGGGAAAAATATTTACAAAATGTGTAACTGGTAAGGAATTAATATCCATGATATATTAAAAAAATCTCATATAATTCAATAACAATAAACTAATAATAAATGGGTAGCAGAAATGAATGGACAATTGACTAAAGAGGATATCCAGAAGGCTAAAAGATATTTAGAAAATAGTTCATCATCACTCTTAGAGATGCAGATTAACTTTATAATAAGATACTACCTCACACCTTTGAAGTGGCACATATCAAAAAAAGCCACAACAGCAGGTGCTAGATAGAATGTGGAGAAAAAGGAGCATTAGTATCCTATTGGTAAAAATGTGAACTGGTGAAACCAATTTGCAAATTATCCACAGAATATAAAACCATCGATAATGAATCACATATGTTCTATATTAGTTACAGCTGCATTATTTACAATAGCTAAGATATGGGAGCAGCCTAAATCTCCTTCACTGGATGATTGGATCAAAAAGATGCCATACATATATACCATGGAATATTACATAGCTATAACAAAAAATGAAGTGCATCCATTTTCAGTAAGATGGAGAGAATTTGAAAAAAGTATATGAAGCAAAGCAAGTCAGAATAGTTAAAAACAAATATAGAAAATTCATATTACACATAGTTTGACTACATCAAACATGTTCAAAACATCTTCAACATCAATAAACACCCTGAGGGCTCCAAGGTCAACAGGGAGGGGGGGGAAAGGAATGGGACAAGGGACAGAAAGAATAGTTACAGGGGTCTACACCTACTCTTGCAAAAATCTATTTGCAGCAATTACTTTTATTTTTTACATTATTCTTTATTTTGTGCATTTTCCCATCTCAGTTATAATCCCCGTGGATTTCCCACCACTACTTCACTCGTGTGCCATCACCATAATCCCATGTGCTCTTCCTACCCCAGTTTTGATACTGTTCCCCTCTCCTCCCCCATAGAATGTCTCTGGTTTATAGTTGTTAGTTAATGCTCGTTTTTACTTTATTACAATTACTATACACACACACACCCTATGTATCTAGCTATCTATTTTCCTGATCCATTACACTCCTGCTATGAGTGAAACCATCCAGTATTTTTCTTTTTCTTTCTGGCTTATTTCACTAATCATGATCCTTTCCAGCTCCATCCATGTTGCTGCAAATGGCATTAGTTTATCCTTTTTGACATCCAAGTAATATTCCATTGTGAATATGTACCACATCTTCTTGATCCAGTCATCTGTTTTTGAGCATTTGGGTTGATTCCATATCTTGCCTATTGTAAATAATGCAGCAATAAACATAGGGGTGCAGGTATCCTTTTGAATTAATGTTTTTGTGTCTTTTGGGTAGATACCTAGGAGTGGAATTTCTGGGTTATATGGAAGCTCCATTTTTAGTAGGTTTTGAAACCTCCAAACAGCTTTCCATAGTGGTTGGACCATTTTACATTATCTCTAGTAGGAGAGCTCCTTTTTCTCCACATCCTCACCAACATTTGTTGTTGCTAGCTTGTTTAGTGTGTGTCATTCTCACTAGTGTGATATGGTATCTCATTGTGGTTTTGATTTGCATTTCCCTTATTACAAGTGATGCTGAACAGTTTTTTCATATGCCTGTTGGCCCTCTATTTGCAGCAATTAGATTTTGCCAATTTTTCAAAAATGCATTTTGATAGTTATTGCAATGAGCCTGTAGACCAAGTTGGAGAATATTGATACTAGTTAAAATTCATTCATTCTATGAACATGAATGCTTATGCATTTATTTTTAGCTTCTTTATTTCAACAAGGTTTTGTGCTTTTTGGTGTATAAATCTTGCAGTTAATTTAAAATGTTTTTACTTAAATATATTCTGTAGTGTTATTTTGCATGTAATTATTTATTATTTAGAGTCCTGGACTGTGAATTGTTAATTGGATCAAATGCACTTTATTTCATATATTACTCTTGTGTTCTTAGACCTTAATGACTTAAATATTAATTCTGATACTATTTCAGTAAAGATTCCTTAAGCAAAGCTACATAAAAGGGATCATTTTACTTCTTCCTTTCTATTAGAGATGCTTTTAAATTCTTTTACATTACTAAGAACCCTGACTGTAACCACCGGTGAAGTGTTGGATATAAGTGAGGAGAGTCAAATAATAGCTTTTTCCTGATCTTAGAGGAAACACATTCTCTTTCATTATTGAGTATGATGTTTTCTATAGGTTTTTCCAAGATGAAAATAAGGAAGTACTTGAAATTAGCATGTAAACATGGAAAATTTTGTACAATATCATCTTTAAATTAAACATGAAACATTAGGAGGCAAATAAATGCATAATTCAATGTGAATTTTAGCAGTCTATTTTTCTCTTAGGCTCAACAGTGTTTTGTATGGCTTCTTCTGACTTTGAAAAGATTTACATTAAAGTATGATAACTTTACAATAGTATACAGCTAGAAATGAACATGAAAAAGTAATACGGAAAAAAATGCAAAATCAATTAATGTAATCCATCACATCAATAAAAATAAAAATCACCATACAATCATATCAATAGATGGAAAGTATTTGACAAATTTCAATATCCATGTATGATGAAGGCCCTTGAAATTCTCAGCATAGAAGGAACATAACTTAGCAAAATAAAAGCCACATACGACAAACCCACAGCCAGTGTTATTCTCAATGGTGAAAAGCTGAAAGCCTTTCCTTTAAGATCAGGATCAAGACAAGGATGTCCACTCTTGCCACTGCTTTTCAATATACTGGAAGTTCTATCCAGAACAACAAGATAAAAGAAAAATATACAAAGAATATACATTGGAAAAAAAGAAGTGAGGCTATCACCATTTGCAGACAATATGATAACATACATAGAGAACCCTAAAAATTCCACAGAAAAAAATAATTAAAATAATTAACGTTTATTAAAGTAGCAGGATAAAAATCAGCACCCAAAAATCAACAGCCTTTATGCAAATAATCCATCTGAAGAAGAAGAAATTAAGAAAACCATTCCATTAACAATTAAAACAAACAAAAAATTCAAATACTTGGGAATAAACCATACTAAGGTAATTATAAAACATTGTTAAAATAGAAGACACAAAGAAATGGAAAGACATACCTGCTCATGTATTGGAAGAAGTAACATTATTAAAAAGCCTTTTTACCAAAAGGAATTTACAAATTCAGTGCAATCCCCATAAAATCCTTCCTGGTGGCACAACATGTTAGGACTCAGCACTGCAAGCTAGCCACAAATGCTTCAGTGTGAGTTTGATCCCCAGCATGGGAGGTGATCCACATGGCGTGGCAGAACTCTCCTGACCTGCCTGCTGCTCCACTCAGCAGTGTACTTTGTTGGTCTGCCTCTTGTGCTCCCTACTCTGACTCTCACTGCCCCTACACCTCTGGCCTGTACCCTAATTCTTTATGCATAAATAAAGAAATCTTTTAAAAAATGTCAATAACATTCTTCAATAAATAGGACAAATATCGATGAAATTCATATGGAGCCACAAAAAAACTTGAATAGCCAAAGCCCTCCTGACTAAAAAGGAGAGTGGAGGCACTTCACGCCCAGACTTTAAACTATACTATAAAGCCATAATAATTGAAAAATTATGGTAATGGAACAAAAACAGACACACAGACCAATGGAGTTGAATAAAATAAAATAAAAAAGAAATAAACCACACACATATATGGACAATTAATATTTGACAGAGGAGCAAAGAATATTCAATGTAAGAAGGATAATTTGTTCCATAAACAGTCCTGGGAAAACTGGACCACCAAATATAAAAGAATGAAACTGGACTACTACTTCACACCATGCACAAAACCAACTCAAAATGGATAAAATAATTGAACATAAGACCTGAAACCATAAAATATATAGAAGAAAACAGATAAAATACTGACATACATCTTCAGTAACATCTTTGAAGACTCATCCCTCAAAGCAAAGAAAGTGAAGGAAAAGATGAACAGCTGGAATTACATAAAAAAAAAAAAAACTGTACAGCAAAAGTGACATTAACCAAAGCAAAGAGACATCCTACTAATTGGGAGAAAATTGTTTGCACTCCATACAATTGATAAGGGACTGATCACAAAGATCTACAAAGAGCTCACACAGCTCACAAAAATAACTCAGTCGAAATATGGACAGAAGAGCTAAAAATGCACTTCTCCAAAGAGAAAATGCAAATGGCAAAAAGGTATATGAAAAAATGCTCAAAATCACTTATAATCAGGGAAATACAAATCAAAACCACCATACACTAGTGAGAATGGCACATATTAAAAAAAACTAGCAACAACAAATGCTGGAGAAGATGTGGAGAATAAAGAACCCTCTTACACTGCTGGTTGGAGTGCAAACTGGTCCAACCACTTTGGAAAGCTGTGTGGAGGTTGCTCAAAACACTAAAAATGGAGCTACCACATGACCCAGCAATTCCACTCCTAGGGATCTACCCAAAGAATACAAAAACATTAATTCAAAAGGATACCTGCATCCCTATGTTTATTGCAGTGCAATAGGTAAGATATTGAAATAATCCAAATGTCCCCAAATAGATGACTGGATCAGGAAGATGTGGTATATATACACAGTGGAATACTACCCAGCAATAAAAAGAGATACTCATGCCATATGAAGCAACTTGCATGGAACTGGAAGGGGTTATGCTCAGTGAAATAAATCATATGGAAAAAGAAAAATAGGAGGAATATAGGGGAAACAAGTAAGGGATCCTGAAGAAAATAAATTAAAAAAACAAAATCAACAGGCAACAATAAATCAGAGATATCAGATACATTGGGGGCAAGGGGGGAAGGAGAGGGATCAAAACAGGGGAGGGAAGAGCACAAGGGGCTATGGTGCTGGTGTTTGGGTGAATTCATGGTGGGAATATCATGAACACTACACCTGAGAGAAGAAAGCAAATATTGTAAAAAATGAGCAATGATGTAAAATATATATAAATAAATAAACTTAAGAATGAGCCATACAAAGACAGGTATTTTTATTGAAAAAAATTATAAAATAGCATTCTTGAACTCCTGCAGCTACCACCATCAGTTTAGTAAATTTCCTGTTCAGTCCTTAAATTATCTTTGGAGGTATAATATAATCTCTAAAATTTGAATTGCACTTTTGGATTCTAAATAGAAAGCAAAAGCAAAAAGACGGGAGAAATTTTTCTGTCTTTATTGCAGATCAAAGAAAGCAATTTTGACTATTGAAATATGTTTTCATGTATCACCAGCTTGCATTTAAATACTATACTTACATTTTGATTTATATTCTTGAATTGTAGAAAGCTAAATTTCCTTATGTTTTGGTGATCATTTCATTTTGATTATGAAGATAGAGTAGCTTAAAAAGCAGGAGACAGCTATATTGCAAATATAACTGTTAGCTACTGGTATTTGGTTGCTATTTCTTATCATTTAAGAAATAGCAGTTTTCCCTGGCATGCAGTATGTGGGTGCATGCATGAGTAGCTACATGTATATGTGTATGCTTTTAAGTTGTGGCTTGTTTGGAACAAGGAATAATTTGTTATTAAAATCTTAGTGGTTTTCATGAAACTGATATGCTGAGATTGGGCGTTCTTGCAGAATGCTGTAATATCAAACCTAAGGATTTGTCCTTTAAAATTAGGCACATGGGTAACATGGCATTTTAAGACCTCCTCCAATCCTGAAATTCTATGAGTTTCCTATTTCTTCTATATTAAGAGGAGCCCTGAATCACTATAAATTCAGTGAGTCTATTTGAAGATTGAACCTGTAGTGCTGGCCACCTGGTCATAGAACTTAATTCAGGTTAGTATTAGATTCAAAATCTGGCACTCACACTAATTTTTACTGTTTGGCAACAGATCACATTTATTCCTAGTTCAGCTGCCAAATGGGTGGTCTGTCAAATTTTCTAGAAGTTGGTGTGAGGAGACTGTTCACCTCCATATGTCCCCCTGGTGGGAAGAAGGTACATTCCCCACTGGGATGTTAATTCATTATCCTGTCCCTCTTATTTCCTCATTTATCCAATCTGAAGTTGACACTCTTATTCATGCCCCCTAAAAGCTTGAAGAGACAAAGCCAAAACTATGCTTCTTTTGAATGCTAATGTTTTTCTCTTTGTCCAGGAATTATGGGGCCTAAGAAATCGCTTCCTTTGAGCAACGTTGTCTAGAGAGTTTGAGGTCTTATCTGTCATATTGAAGCAACAGACTCTCTTAACATTTCACATGTCTTTGATATGCAGCAGGGTTCCTCCTCACTCCTCCTTTCTTAGGTTATATTACGGGAAAAGGTGAGGATTTTCACAGCAAATAAAAAGGGCTATCCTGGTTTTTATTGTTTTCAGGAAAAAAAAAAACCCTGTTTAAAGGGAGGTGTTTATGATCATGTTGTTATGCTAGAATGAACCCTGCCAGTTCCTTTCCCTCATTAATTTGAAACTGCCCTCTGTTGGACACACAATTGAGCAAAGCAGGCCTTGAAATATCTTTGAGAGAAGTAGACTCTCCTCTGTTTTATCTGAAGAGCACTGAGAGGCGGGAGGATACCATTCAGACTAGCAAAGAAAAGAGCTGGATGTCAATTTTATCAGCCACATTTTCATAACTCAGATTCCTACTTTACACTTTGGTGGGGGTGGAATTGAAACTCGTGGAGTGTTCTTTTGCAAATGAGTTATGTGAGTCGTTTTTTGTCATCTTGTCTAACTTGAAAAGTAAATATATAGTATTAAAAAATTGAGATTTTAGAGATTCCTCGCAAAGTCCAGTGATTTTTATTTAAAATCAAAAAGCGTTTTCGAGATGAAAAGGGTTGACAGGTGAATCTAAAGAGGTGATATAGCACTCTCAGTGACTAAACAAACATGTTATAATCTCAGGGACTTAAAAAAACCTGAACAATTGAGGTAGTTGACTTGAAATTTATGCAGTACCTTTTTTTTGTTTTTGCATTGTGTCTTAGTAATCTGAAAAGGACTCACATGTTAATGGAATAAAAAACAGAGGAAAGAAAGTACATAAAATTATTGAATGTTATCCAATCTTTTACAGGGATTAGTGACTCTCCAACTTTATAACCCTTTCTTTAAGTTTTCTCTGTTATCTTTCCTGTTTCCCATTACTTTATTTGTTTCTCCTTTCCTTTTTCTTCTTTCCTTTGTTTTACTCTCAATTTTATGTTAGTAACATTGTTTCTAACTTCCTATCAGTCCTGCAGTTAGAAAGGTTTTGTCCAAACTGCCACCTGGACAACTCCATATTTCTCTAAATAAACCTGCTTCCTCTTCTAGAAGGCAAGGAATTTGAACTTCAAGGGATGCTCCAGTTTACTTATGTTACTTCAGAAGAAAATGAGGGAGCAGAGTCAAAAGAAAAATAAAAAAGGGATGTGTTACTAAAACTAATGTGCCCACAGTCCCGAATAGTTCCTTTATAGCAGAATCTAGAAATGGAGAGTCTATTTACAATGACTACATTACCTGACTAAAGAAGGCTGAAATACCATATTGTTCTATGTGGTACTGAAAAGCAAGTGGAATAAAAACAGGATTTCTCTTTCAATTTTCTATTATGTGTCACCAAGGAATTAACAAAGGACTGATGTGGGAGGAGGATGTTAATAGCAATCTTTAACTATGAGAAGAGACACCATAGTAACAGTGACAAACATGGAAACACAGGGCAAACTCTTCCTTAAAATCACTTGGAAAAAGGAGAATCACATTTGACTGAGAAATTACATATGTTGTGATTTATAATAGAGATTCAGGGACTTCTAAACCTGATTTTATGAAAAGAGCAACAAAATTGATATCTTTAGTGAGACTGAAAAAGAGATGAATGCCCCAGAAATGACTAGCAAACCAAACCTAGCAACATATTGAAAAGATTAGACACACTGAACAAACACAGTTTATTCCAAGAAATGCAAGAATGATTTAATATACACCAAAGGAGCTCTTTTTTACTATTGGTGGTAATGTAAATTGGTACCGTTCCTATGGAAAATGGTACACAGAGTCTTTAAAAATCTAATAATGGAACTGGAGGGGATTATGTGGAGTGAAATAGGTAAGAAGGAGAAAGTTAAATGCTGATGATTTCACGCATATGGAATATAAAGAAACAAAACAGATGAACAGAAAAAACTAAACCAAAACTAAAAATTTGTTAATAGAATTGAGGTTGCCATGGAGAGGGGGAGAACAGAGGATATCAATGGTTTATGGTGGAAGGTTATGGGTGCTTTGGTGGTCAGTGTTCTGTGGTAACATAATCTGAAAAGTTGTAAACCTATACCCCTAAATCATATATATTGTTGTAAATCAATATTACCTCAATAAAAGATAAAACATTAAAAAATAAAAAATGGAATTACCATAAGACCTAGCAAATACCTGTCCTATGTATTTATCTGAAGAATATGAAAACACTAATTTGAAAAGACTTATGCATCCCTATCTTCATACTAGCATCATTCACACTAGCTAAGACATGAAAATACCCTAAATGTCCATTAACAGACAACTGGAAAAAGAAATTGGGGTATGGATACTCAATGGAATGCTCTGAACTAATAAAAAAGATGAAATAGCTCTAGGTGATTATGTAAAGTGAAGTAAATCAGAAAGTAAAAGACACTATTAAATAGTTTCCCTCTCTCTAATAACAATAATAATAATAATAATAATAATACTATATAAATTAAGCAAACAAACTAACAAATCAGAACAAAAGCAGTATGTGAAAAATAGAGTGGTTACAAGAAGGGGAGGAGAAGGGAAATGGAAGAGTAGTCTTGTCAACCCAATATTGGGGGAGGCACTAGATCTTTTGTGGTAAGGTGAGGCTTATAGACACATGGAGGTGAAAGCATACCTCTAAAATTTATATAGTTTTGTAAATCAATAAAATTTTACTAATCAAAAGTTACTGAAACCAGGATTAGATCCACACAAATTTAACTTCGTTTTTGAAAAAAATGTACAAATCAATTGAATAGAAAATGATAACGTTAGCTGAACCAACGATGTTAAGAAATTTGGAGCTCATTCGGAAACCATAAACCTTGACACTTAGTGCACAATTTATTTAAAAGCATCAATTCAAAGTTGATCATAAATATAATGAAAAACTTAGCCAAAAACTGGGAAAATATGTTTGTAAATTATGTCTGATAGGGAATTCCAGATAATGTAAAGAAAGTTTAAAACACAGCAGTAAGAAAACAAAACACCACAATTTTTAAAATAGGCAAAAGATGTAGGCAGACACTTCCTCCTGGAATATATATAACAAACAAGCAGGTAAAAGATGCTCTAAGGTACTGGTCAATAAGGAAATGCAAACTAAAATGAAATACCCCTATACAGTTTTATGGTGATTAAAAAAAAATACTTGAAAATTCCAAAGATGTGAAGTAATTTGAACACTTCTGCATTGCTGGTGGTGGTGTAAAATAGCACACATTCTAACATAGTTAGGCAGTTTCTCATGAGCAATCAAACACTTAATATGTAATCCAGAATTCTACTCCTGGGTAAAATAAAATTTTGTGTCACACTAAACTTAAATGTGATTAGAATATCTTTATTAATAATGATCTAAATCAGCATATCCAGATTCCCTTAAAATGCTGAATATATTTTTGATAAGCCAGACAATAAAATATTTAGTGAATACAAGGAGGACACACAGAGAAATTTATCAGAATCCATGAAATGTGTGAAAAAGGTTTATGGTTTCTGAATGAATTACAGATTGCCTTAACTTTGTTGGTTCAACTAATATTATCATTTTATATTCATTTGATTTGTGAATTTTTGAAAAATGAAGTTTTATTTGTATGAATCTAATCCTGGTTTCTGTAACTTTTTTACATAGTAAAATTTTATTGATTTACAAAAAGTATATGAATTTCAGTGAAAAAGTCATTGATTTACAGAAAATATAGATGAATTTTAAAAACATTTTGCTAAATGCTTTTAAAGTTATAGAGCCAATATACTACCTAATGTATCATTCCATCTACATGACATTCCAGAACAAACAAACCTGAAAAGAAAGAAGGATTAATAGTTTCCATGAATTAGGGAAAGGGACGGTGGATAAATACAAGGAGGACACACAAGAGAAATTTATCAGAATCCATAAGATGTGTTGTGAAAAAGTGAACTTAATATATTCTAATTAAAGGAAGTCAATAACAATATCAGGGAATAACAAATGGAATGAAGCTTGTGTCAACATAATCTTAACTGTATTACAAATATACTACACAACTGCACTAAAGGGGGTTGGCAAGAAAGAAGCTGTCTTAAGTAACTCTGGAAAACAGTATTTTTGAAAGGCAATCACAAGGCTAGAGATAAATGGAATTATTCCAAACATTGTACTCTAGTTGGTAAGTTTGCTTCTCAGAGGAGTATGGAGTTGATGACACCAAATCTACTTTACAAGTATACTACAACTTAACAAAAAAGTAAATGGCAGCTCATGAGAGTCTCATTTCTCACTGCTGAAGAAATAAGTTACAATTGTTTGTGTTAGTATAAACATAAGGCAAATATTTATAAAATTATATAATGTAAATAGTAGCTATTAGCAAGTGGAGAAGACTATGATGAACCATGTGATACTGGATTGGAGTCAAAGGATATATAACAATATGAACTGAGGTTTAGCTTAATTAAGACACAAAGATATGGTGGATGGATTACAGAGATAGATGATAGACTGATAGACAGCTACAGATGATGGACAGATAAATGATAGATAGATAGATAGATAGATAGATAGATAGATAGATAGATAGATAGATAGATAGATAGGCTAAAGATAGAAATAATAATGGGCTAGGCTACATATACATATTTCCTATTTTTGTCTGTTGAAAAAACCTGCAAGTAAGGGCCCTCGTATAGCAGTGAGTATAATCAAAGTGTACATACTGGTTTCTAGTACCACACATAATGGGTTTCCTTAAGAAAAATGGCTCATTCTATGGGCCTGGGAAGGGAATATGAAAGATAAGCATAGATTATCTTGTAGTGCCAGAAAGTAAGGAAATGCTCAGAAGAAAAAAAAGGTGAGAGCATATTACTTATTTACAGCTCAGATACATCTCATTAAAACTTAAAAAAAGCATTCAGTGATATTCTTATAATTTGTACATTTCCTTGTATATAAATTTTAGCTCAAAGTAATAGAACCAAATATTGAACTCTAGATAATTTATATATGTACTTGGGTTTTACAGATGAAAGGTTCATACTTTGAGATTTATAAACATAAAGGACATGGGTTGATGGACAAGGACTGAATAGACATGTGACTATAGTAAAATGTTTAGTGTATAATATACTATCTAAGTTTATTATATAATTTCATATAAATATGATGTATGAATGTACACTATACACTTCAACTTTTCTTATGTTTGGATATTTTCATAAGAAAATGTAGGGACAAATAAATGACAGAAAAATGACCATCTCATTATAGCCCCACCAAATAGGGGTAATTGCAGTGATTCGAAAATGGCTCAAGTTTTTGGTATTAGGGACATGTGCTTGTGATATGAATTGGGTTGTACAGTGAATATTCTTAAGCTATCTCTATTTTCCCCAGTGCTTTACAACATTAGTCTGTAAGTAGAGCATAGTTTAATTCTTGGTTTTTAAGTTTACTCAGCCACCCTGTGCCTTTTGATTGGTGAGCCCAGTCTGTTTATTTTTAGAGTGATTGTCAAATCAATATTATGAAGGCCCTTCCTGATGGTTCAATGGGTTAGGACGCAGCCCTGCAATCTTGCTGCAGCTGCCTCAGTGTGAGTTCAATCCCTGGCCCTGGAGGTGACCCACATGGCTAACAGACCACTCCTGACTCTCCTGCTGCTCCCCTCAGCAGTGTACCTTGTCAGTCGTCTTGTTCTGCTCCCCACTCTGACTCTGGTGAATCCTATCACTGCCCCTGCACCTTTGGCCTGTATCCCAGTTGTGTATGCATAAATAAATAAATGTTTAAAAAATATTATGAAGCCTTCTACTACCATTTTAGCTTTTGTTTTCCATTGTTTCTGTTTCTTAGTGTTTCTATCTACCAATTTATTTGGATGATTTTCCATAGTGATTCTTTCATTCCTCTTTTCTCTTTATTCACTTTCTGTCTTTGTTCCATATTTTTGTTTTGTGATTACTATGAGGTTTGTATAAATTATTTTCAAGCTGGCAAGGGCAGTGACTCACCATGGACAAGGTATGTTTATTACCAGACACTGCACCTGACCTAGTAAGTTAGAAGACGAGATCAAGAGGGACTACCACCAACGGCTCTAACTACCACCCACCATGAGGAGAAGAACAAGGAAGTCTCTGCCTACAAGTTCAAGGAAGCCCCACTCACAGATGCCTAAACCTGCTGAGTGAGGTGCAAGGGCCAGATCCTCGACTCCTACTGGGAAGAATGCCCAAAAGTCAGCAGCCCCAAAGGTGCAAGCTACAGTGGTGCTATCTGTACCACTTTTCCTTCCATGTTCCAAAGAGACCCTCGTGCCATGTTCAATGACTTCTTCAGCAGTCGAAACCTGTAGACATCTTTTTTGGTCAGCAGAACAGAGAGGAAGGCATGGGTGCTGATGATCTGTTCTCTGGCTTCCCCATGGCTGGCTTCACCAACATGAGCTTTGGCCGATTCTTCCCTATTCAAGAGCCCACCCAAAAGAAGCAAGCCCCCTCTTCAACCCACAACTTTAAGGTCTCCTTGAAGAGACCTATAGTGGCTATACCAAGAAGATGAAAATCCCCCATAAGCAGCTGAAGGGGGTGGTGGTATAGAAATAAGGGACCAACATCATCCCCCAAAGAAGACCAGACTTCCAACATTCCTGCAGCATCATCTTTGTTTTGAAGGCCATACCACACAGTGTCTTTAAGAGAGATGGCTCTGAGTCATTTACCTGGCAAGGCTCAACCTGTGGGAAGCTCTGTGTGTCTGTACAGTTAGTGCCCCTCTGCACAGCAGGACCACAGTTCTCCTAATCAAAGATGTCATCAGACCTGGCATGAACGGGGAAGTACATGGACAAGGCCTCCCCACCCCAAAACACCTGAGACTCGTGGGGACCTTATTACCAAATTTGAAGTGATTTTACCCAAAGCATTTACCAGACAACAACGGGACCGGAACAGGTTATTCTGATATAGTCACCTGTGTCCTCAAGAACTGATTAGAGACTTTTCTAGAACACAAGGGTTTCTGGAAGGTTTCACCAGTTTTTAGACCCTTGAGAAGGTGGAAGGTGGGAGAGAGGGCTTTTGTACTGCTGAATGTTTTCCAGGGAACATATTGTGATCATTCAAAGGCACAAAAAATGGTATTTTTCATGGGTAAAGTGGTAGTCTTTGTGTGTGTGCTTGCATCAAAGATATTTTATGCCTTGTCTTTTATTTCTTGATGTTTTATCTTATTTTATTTTTTAATATTAATTTTCTTACATCATTGTTCATTTTTGTACGGTATTTGATTTTCCCCCTCAGCTGTAGCCCCTATAGTTCTCTGACCACCACAGCACCCTTGATGCATCACCCCATCACCTCGTGCTCTTCCCTCCTCATTCTGACTCCTCTCCCTGCCTCTCCCTGCTAGATGCCTCAGATCTTTGGCCAACTTGCGGGCTTGTCTTTTTCTTGACCCTTTGTTTGGCTTCTCTGTATTCTAGGACTTGTCCTGGATGTTAATACCTTACTCCACTGTGAGGCTGACATCTGCCCTCCTCTTTTCTTTTTTCTTTTTTTTGAACTTTTTGTTTCCCTTATCTGATTTTTGACATTTTCATTTATATCCCTCCTTTACTCTTATTCTTTTCATTATAGTTCAATGTGTTTAATCCACTACTTTTCATTCAGCCCCAGAGTGTTGGTGGGTCATAGTGGTAGAGCATATCTTCCTCTCCCCCACCATTTGAGAGTATTTCTGAGGCTGGAGAGAAAGCTGCAGCAAACTGTGGCATCCTATAATATTGAAAGATGGAGCTCCGGGGCCCAGCTCTGGGCAAGGAAAGAGAGGCACTGGAACAGGCTTCCCAGGCCTAATGTAACTTCCCCCACCCAAGATTTTGAATGCATTCTTGAGACATAATGGGCTCCCACTTCTCCATATTCCACCCTGCCAGCATCCCCACATCCTTCCTTGAAAAAACAGAGGACACCAAAACTAAAGCCATAGTGCCACCTCCTGGGGGGCTGGGAAGGGCACACCCATGAGAAAGAATGGGCAAATCAGGATACTCATTGAAAAGGTTAATAGAGCTGAATTCAAACTTTATGACTCATAAATGGACGAGATAGCAGGAAATCATAAACAAGCTTAATGAGGTTCAAGACTCAATTAAACACAGAATGGTAGATTCAGAATATGGGGGGGGGGAGAATTCAGGAACAAAAGGAATTTTTCAACAGAGAAATGAATAAGCTATTAAAATAGAAAACACAAACAGGAATGAATGATGGTTATAAAGACAACAACAAAGGAATTGAAAACAGATACGGAAAGCTTAGTATGGAGAGGAAAGAACTTCAGAAACAAAAGTTGTACATGTAAAAATTGGAAGGAGAAGAAAGAAAGAAGATCTAGGAAAATTGATGAACCCATGGGAAGAATCAGATTCATTAGAAGAGGAAACAAGGATAATGCGTATCACTGACAGTGACGAAAGAGGGAAAAGAAAAGAGCTCCTATTCATTGACCTAATAGTTGAGAATTTCCCAATCATAAGAAAGAGCTACCATAAATATTTGGGAAGCACACAGAATGTGCAAACTTCTCATGTGAAATGACCCACATGAAGATGCATCATTGTGAAGCTGTGAAGAGTCAATCATATAGAACAAATCATCCACTCACATCATGGTAGAATAGAGAAGTTGGCATCACCTTTGCTCCTAAAAACAGCTATAAAAAATACTATTTTCCCAAAGGAGTCAGATGTTCCCCAACAGTGTCCCATTTCCCCCCCCACTTGCACTAAGGTTGGTGGCTTGCTTTTGGGAGGAGAGGGGAGAGGTGAAGGGGAGCATGACCAGGAAAGTAGACACCCCAGCCAGCGGAACAGGCTGAAGGGTGTCCTTCCATGACCCTGCAGGGTATGCTCTGCATGGACTCTTTGGAAAGGGAGTGCATTCATGTGTGGGCATAGCTCACAAGGACAGCTCGTCCAACTTCACTCCTAGAGGTAAGAGAGCAAACAGTTTTCAGGTAGAGCTGTGCCAGGCTCGGTCATAGGCCCAATAGTAGAAGGAAGAACTGTGAGAGAGATTACTATTTTCTTGGAAACAACCAGGTGCAAGCACAGCACTTGCAGCCTTGATCCCTCAAACCCAGAATTGAGCAGTAATGGCAGTGACAGTGGCCATAGCCTATGGCCACTACTGGGCGAAAGGATACACAATCTGATTGGGGCACCCACAACCTTCAAGGGACAGCTGAGTCCCACAGCATGAGAGCTCTGTGGGTCATGGCCAGCACAAGCTTTGTGGAACACCACCTATGGCAGGGAGGTGGGAAGGAAGTTAAGACAACTAAAGTGCAGAACAGAGAATGCTGTGCACAGATATGACAGGAGGCAGAGGTGAGTACCTTTATACCTTAGCAAGATGAGACTTTGTATTTCAGACCTAGCCTCCCCTCTTGCCCTCACCTCATGCCAAGGTAAACCTAAATCCACAATACCCCAACTGCAAAAAAAAAAGAAAAAAAGAAAATGAGACAACACATACCTTGGAAATAAGGAACATCTAAACAAGACATAGAAAAGCAAAAAGAGGAGAACAGAAATTTTGGGGACTATACAAAGGATAGTGACTAGAGAACTTTATTAGATAGACCTTAAAACAACAATATAAACAAATTTAAATGAGCTACTGGGGCTCTCCCTGGTGGCAGACTGGGTTAAAGTGCAGCACTGCAAGCCAGCCGAAGCTGCTTCAGTGTGAGTTTGATCCCCACCCCTTGGTGATCCACATGGTGCTGTAGACCTCCCCTGCCTCACCCACTACTCCTCTCAGCAGTGTACTTTCACTCTGTCTCTGGTGAATCTTCTCACAACCCCTTTGCCTCTGGCCTATAGCCCTATACCCCAGTTCTCTATGAATAAAAATAAATAAATAAATGAGTTACTGGAAGGTCAGTGAAAGACAGGCAGGTGCAAGACCATAGAAAGGGAGGTCCAAGAACAAAGAGAGTTCTTAACCATGGAGAGTGAAAATATTAAGTGAACACAAAATGAGACTGAATATAATAAAAAGATATACAGAAAGAACTTTAAAAAGAACTAAACTGAAAGAAGACCGAATTTCAGATATTGAAGATGCAAATGTAAAGTCGTTCAATTGGAAAAGGAGAAGCAAGACAGGAAAAATCAAACTATGAGAAATATCAGTATCAGTCTCAATCAGAAGAAGAAACGTAAAGATATTGGAGATTCAGTGAGAGAGAGCGTGCACACGAGTGAGCTAGCACAGAGAGAGAGAAGAAGGAGCAGAGGTCTTTTTCAAAGAAACAATAGCTGAGAAGTTCCCAAACTAAGGAAAAAAGTAAACATGGATGTCTAGGAAGCAGACAAAACACCCACATTTCTACAGTGCATCTTAGCTAAAGGCCAAGAAACGATACCACCAAAATGTCTTTTTTTTTTCCCCTGAAGATTTAATTGTCTATACATACTGAACTGGGGTACAGGCCAGAGGTGAAGGGGCGGTGAAAGGATTCACCATAGTCTGAGTGGGGAGCAGAACAAGCAGATTGACAAAGTACACTGATGAGGGGAGCAGCAGCGAGGCAGGAGAAGTCTGCTGCACCTTGTGGGCCATTTTCTGGGCGGGGGATCATACTCGTGCTGAAGCGTCCAGATTGCAATGCTGTGTCCTAACCTGTTGTGCCACCAGGGAGGGCCCCCATAAAAATTTCTAAAAACAAAATGACCTACACAAAGATACACATTACTGCTAAATTATCAAAAATCAAGGATAAAGAAGTAAATATAGAGGAAGCCAGGAAAAACAATCCGTGTCTCTACCTTCTCAGGTACTATCCCATCTTCAAGGCTCAAATCCAACTCCAGTATTTTCTCAATCTTTTCTTTAACTCTCTAATTCAGAGGTTTCTCTAAAATTTAAAAGTACTTTGTGTGTGGGGTCATTTAACATGTAATAAATCATTATTTAATTGCATTGTAGTTATTTAATTGTATTGTTTAATACTCAGTATATGTGTTGTCCTGTCTTTTAAAGGAGAAATTTTGTATTAATATGCATCTTCTATGGTGTTTTAGTGAAACTGAATGGTTAGTACACATTTGTGGAAGTGCTGATAAATCTTGGACACAAAAAGGTCCTTGTAATCTATCAACAAAAGCTTAATGAATTTTCAACTTAATTTTCGCATTAATATGGGTAACACTAACAATGTCCTAGCTTAGAGGACTGAAGCTTGTTGAGTTGCCCCATCTAGATTTTTCAGTTTGGCTTGTTTTTAAACATCACATAAATGCGATTGTTTGGTAAGTGTTCTTTGGTGCCTAACTTCACTTAACCTAGCTACATTAAAAATGATTCATCCGGGCCCTCCCTGGTGGCGCAGGGGGTTAAAGCACAGCACTAAGAAGCTAAAGCCACTTCCTCATGAGTTTGATTCCCGCCTTCCCCGGAGGTGAACACATGGCATGGCAGACCTCTCCTGGCCCGCCCACTGCTCCCCTCAGCAGTGTCCCTCGTCGATCTGCCTGTTCTGTTCCCAACTCTGTCTCTGGTGAAACCTCTTGCTGCCCCTGAGACTCTGGCCTGTACCCCAGTTCTGTATGCACAAATAAATCTTAAAATAAAAAAAAAGACTCATCCATGTTATGTATAGTAGCCTGATATTTTTTATTGCTGAGTAGTATTCCATTATATGAATATACTACAATTGTTTATTCATTCTCAGGTCAATATTTGAGTAGCCTCCAGATTTCAACTATTACATATAAAGAGGACAGCATGCTAGAGTGAGAATCTCAGTGAACGTGTTCTAAAAGAATGACAAAAATACTAGCAGCCATTCCATTCTGGGTATTTAGCCAAAGAGAAGAAAAAACACTTATTAATTCCACTTTCATTGCATATTGTGTTTTTTTTAAGTTTTGAGGAGACTCCATACTGTTTTCCATAGTAACTTCACCAATATGCACCCCACCAACAGTGTGTAAGGGCTTCGTTTTCTCCATATCTTCACTAACAGTTGTTATTTGTGGTTGTGTGTGTGTGTGTGTGTATGTGTGTGTATAAGAAGTGGGGTATAGGGCAGAGGTAAGGGGTGAGAGGATTCACCAGAGACCAGAGACAGAGTGGGGAGTAGAACAGGCACTGAAATACACTTCTGAAGGGAGCAGAAGGCAAGACAGGGTGGAGAGGGAGGGAGGGTGTGGGTGGGGCGCTAATGTGCCATGTGGGACAGCTCCCTGGCTGGGGGTCAAACTCATGCTGCAGTGGCTTCTGATAGCTTGAATGTGCTGAGACTTCAACCTCTGAGCCACCAGGAGGCTCCTTGTGTTTTTTGATAACAGGTGTTATGTTCTATTTATTGTGATTCTGTTTTGCATTTCCATGGTGATTAACAGTGTTGAATATTTTCTGTTAGCTATTCAGACTCATTGTCCATTTTCAAACAAATTAGTTTATTTTGGGCCACTGAGTTTTATTAGTGCTTTATATATTTGGGAATATCAAATACATGATTTTAAAATATTTTCTACCATACTGTACCATTGAATTTTATTTTGTTGATGGTTCCCTCTGTTGTGCAGAATCATTTTAACATGTAGTACTACTTCCTTATTTTTACTTTTGCTGCCTTTGTTTTTGCTGCCTTTTCAAATTCAAAAACCAACTGCTAACTGAATTTTCAATTCTGTTTCATTAATCTAAATGTCTGTTCTTCTGCTAGGTCCATATTGTTTTTTTTTTTAAATATTTATTTATTTATTCATACAGAACTGGGGTACAGGCCAGAGATGTGGAGGGTGAGAGGCTTCACCAGAGACAGAGCGGGGAACAGAACAGGCAGATCGACGAAGTACACCGCTGAGGGGAGCAGCGGGCGGGTCAGGAGAGGTCTGCCACGCCATGTGGATCTCCTCCGGGGCAGGCAGGAATCGAACTCATGTGAAAGCGGCCCTAGATTCTCAGTGCTGTGCTCCAACCCGCTGCGCCACCAGGGAGGGCCCGGTCCATATTGTTTTTAACCACTATAGCATTATAGTAAGTTTTTTATTGGGAAGTAAAAGCCCCTCATATTTTCTTCTTTCTTCAAAGTAGTTTGGATTATTCTGAGTCTTTCAATTTTCATATTATTTTTAATATAAGCTTGTAATTTTCTGCAAAATGTTCCTGGAATTCTGAAAAGATGTCCCCTGAATCTATAGATCACTTTGAGAAGAATTGGTATCTTAAAATGGAGGCTTCCAATCCATGAAGAAGATTCTCCCCACTTATTTATATATTTTTTTATTACCCTCATGAATGATTTATAATTTTTGGTGAATAAACCTTGTACTTCTTTTGTTAAATTTATCTTTATATTTTTATCATCATTGGTGTTATTGTAAAAGGTACTTAATTGTATTTTTATTGTATTCACTCATAGCATTTTTTAAAGAAAGATTTATTTATTTATGCATACATAGATGGGGTACAGGCCAGAGTGCAGGGGCGGTGAGAGGATTCACCAGAGACAGTGTGGGGAGCAGAACAGGCAGATCGACAAAAGTACACTGCTAAGTGTAGCAGCGGGAACAGGGATCGAACTTGCACTGAAGTGACTGCTGCACACTTGTGGTGCTGTGCTTTAACCCGCTGCACCACCAGAGAGGGCCTCACTCATACCATTTTAACGATTTGTAAGTGTACAAATAAGTTGTATTCAGTACATTCACAGTGTTGTTCAAACATCTCCAATACCTAACTCCAGCACTTCAACTCTCCATTCTTCATTCCCTGCAGGCTCTGGTAACCTCTATTATACTTTGTGTCTCCATGAATTTTTCTATTTTAGGTACCTAATATAAGTGAAGTCATACAATATTTGTCCTTTAAATTGTGTCCTTTAAATTAGTGCACTTAGCACAATATTTTCAAGTTTCATCCATGTTGTATCAAAACTTCATTCCCTTTTATGACTGAATGATAGTTGTGTGTATATGTGCATGTGACATTTGTATACTCAATCCTCTGTTGATGGACATTGGGTTGTTTCCAAATTTGACTACTGTGAATAATGCTGGTATAGAGTTTGTTGTGCAAATATGTTTGAGTCTGTTTTCAATTCTTTGTGAATATACCTAATAGTGGAATTGATTGATCACACAGTATTTCTATGTGCAGCTTTTTAAGAAAAGGCCAAACTGTAATCCATGGTAGCTGCATAATTTTACATTCCCAGCAGCAATGTACATATGTTGCAGTTTCTCCAAGTTATTACTAAAATGTATTTTTGTCCTGGGGGGGCAGTAAACATTGTAATGCGTATGAAGTAATATCTTATTATAATTTTTATTTTCCTAACAACTATATATGTTGAGCATCTCATTGCACATTTGTATACAATACAAAGTGGATTAAGTTCTACTAGATTGGAAATCAGTTTTGTTTCAATAGAGGTAAGGGCGGAAACAGTCTGAAGGTTTAAAGTGCTTTTGGAGCTGAAGTACACAAAAGCAAAAAGAAAAGCTGCATATTGAAAGAATCTGTAAAGAAACTCAATAAATTATAAACTGTTTTCTACCACAATACAAATTACTATTTACATTTGGGCAAATAAGTCAAAATTATAAAAATTTTCAACTAATAAATAATCAACATTGGAACAATGGGTGAAATGTCACCAATTTTAATAACAACAGAGTATCCCATCTTATGAATACTGGCCAGCTATTTAACCACATCTTTAATACTGAGATTAGACTACTTTCAATAATTTAAAAATGTCAGGCAATATGACGATGGCACATGGGTTAATTGGTGGTGGAAAATCCACGGGGGTTACGACCGAGATGAAAAAATGTTAAAAATCAAGAATGATGTGTGTGTGTGTGTAATATATACATACATATACATATAATATTTTTAAAATGTCAGACAAATTTCTTGATTTTTTAAAAGAAGTATTTCTTTACATTTGAGCATTTCTTTTTAAAATTCCCTATGGCTTTAAAGCCAGTACCAAGAAAGAAGTGGCAAGTCACAATGAGGATTGAATTACCTGTAAGCCACACAACTGATTTATTGTCTGCGTGTTCACATGTCGTACAGTCGCACACAGCATTGGGTTCTTCACCACTGGCTCTTTTACTGTAACCCTCATCTAAACACCACCTCCCCACCCCAGGAGATGCTACTGTTCTCTTATCAGAGAATTTGTACAAAATACAGAAAAACAGAATATACAATAACTGTCAGTCACACCACCTTCAGACCAACATTGCTAAATCTGTAGTGTTTTTCCTTCTAGTCTCTCTTTTCGAGTTCCTCCACCACCTACCGCTCCCCTCCTCAGAGCACAGGGCTTTAATTAAAAGGGACATATTTCAGATGGTGAGAGCCTTGTCTTTCTGCCTTGTCTGACATTTAGTTATTTTCTCTTAGCTCTTTTAAATTATACAAGTACAATATCAGTTGAAATTTGAAAGACTAAATGAGTAAGACCAGGATTTCTAGAAAACTCGGAGACCGCGTATGCGGAGGATGAGTAAGAGGTGGGTGAATCAGCCATATTAGAGAACCTAGGAAGGTGCGCAGAGTTGGAAACTTGATCGATGTAATAATTTATTGGCTTGGGGTCTGTCAATCAGCACATCCTAGCAAATGAAATTAGAGTGGGAGGGAGGGAGTGACGCAACAAGCTATTTGCACCAGAAGATCTAACGGAGAGACTGCTGTGTAATCATATTGCGGCACTTTTTTTTTTTTTTTCCAGCTGCTGCGTGCAGAAGAGAGGGTCTGCCCACTGCGGCGTTCTGCAGTCTGGCTGTTTCCTGCAGGACGGGTCACCGCAGCCATCGCCGCCTTCTGCACCGTAGCCCAGAACGCTGTTGCCTTTGCTTCTCACAGCCTTTCAGAATCGCGCTCGCCGCAGCAGCCTCCTCGACCATCGCACGGGCAGTCCAGCAGCCGTCGCTCGTCCCGCCTCTGCCCCGGCCACCGCCGCTTCTGATATTCCGGTGAGTCTTAACCTGTGGGAATCAGGTCTGCTGATCCTGGTGGTAGCCACCTTAGGCGTGCACGGTGCTTTGAAGAATGGCCGAGTCAGCCAACCACAAGGAACTGTTAGAATCCAGCCTAGAAGAGGCTAGTGATCAGGTAGTGATGGAGGGGCTGGGGGAGCAGCCAGAGCGCGGCGAAGATGCCTCCGCTGGGCCGGGAGATGGTGGGGAGCACAGCCAAGAAGCTGCTGCTGAGCCTGGGGAAGAGCAAGGAATAGATGCCGCTGCCGCTGCCGCTGCGGGTTCGGCGGAAGGCGGGGAAGATGGTGAAGTGACTACAGAGGACTCAGACCCAGACCGGCCAAAAGGACTTATCGGTTATCTTTTAGATACAGACTTTGTTGAAAGTCTACCCGTGAAAGTTAAGTACCGTGTGCTAGCCCTCAAAAAGCTTCAAACTAGAGCTGCAAATCTAGAATCCAAATTCCTGAGGGAATTTCATGGCATTGAAAGAAAGTTTGCTGAAATGTATCAACCCTTACTGGAAAAAAGACGCCAGATCATTAATGCAATCTATGAACCCACCAAAGAGGAATGTGAGTATAAATCCGACTCCGAGGACTATGATGATGAAGAGATGTACGGCGAGGAAGAGATGTCTGGTGAGGAAGAGGGGCTGGTGCAGGAGTACATGGATGAAAATGATGGTTACGAGGAAGATTATTATGATTATGCCATTGAGGAGGAGGGAGATGACGATGACGACAGTGACAGTGACAGTGACGACGACGACGACGACGACGACGACGACGACGAGGACGACGACACAGAGGCTAGTGCAGAAGAGAATAAAGAAGAGGACCCTAAAGGAATTCCTGATTTTTGGCTGACTGTATTAAAAAATGTCGACACTCTCACTCCTTTAATTAAGAAATATGATGAGCCTATTCTGAAGCTCCTGACTGATATTAAAGTGAAGCTTTCAGATCCTGGTGAGCCTCTCAGTTTCACACTAGAATTTCACTTCAAACCCAATGAATATTTCAAAAATGAGCTGTTGACAAAGACCTATGTGCTGAAGTCCAGGCTGGCCTACTATGATCCCCACCCTTACAGGGGAACTGCGATTGAGTATTGCACAGGCTGTGAGATCGATTGGAATGAAGGAAAGAATGTCACTTTGAAAACCATAAAGAAGAAGCAGAAACACCGAATCTGGGGAACAATCCGAACTGTAACTGAAGATTTTCCCAAGGATTCATTCTTCAATTTCTTCACTCCTCATGGCATCAGCTCAAATGGAAAGGATGAAAACGATGATTTTTTGCTTGGTCATAATTTGCGTACTTACATAATCCCAAGATCAGTATTGTTTTTTTCTGGTGATGCACTTGAGTCTCAGCAGGAGGGGGTAGTTAGAGAAGTTAATGATGCAATTTATGACAAAATTATTTATGATAATTGGATGGCTGCAATTGAGGAGGTTAAAGCCTGTTGCAAAAATCTTGAAGCAATAGTAGAGGACATTGACCGTTAAAGTAGAATCTATGTGAACCTGAAATTAACTGTCTTAGATCTAGTTACTCAAGATATAAGAAGTTAATTACAGTGTTGTGTTCTAAATTTTTCTTGTAGTGTCAGTTAAAACATGTCTCAGAAATATGAGAAGTTCAAATACTAATTCATTTTACCTTGCATTTTGGTAGTAGGATGTTTTCAAGAAATGTAGACTGTGGTAAATGATTTAAGGCATAATTGTGTATTGTTGTGTAGTTTAATCCTCCTAAAACCCTTTGTCATTAAGCTATTAATCTGTGACTGTGAACACTACCAGAACTGCTAACTGAGGTAAACATATTTATTTGCAAAGAAAATTTGAAGAACCAACCATGGTTTTTTGCTGCTGATTTTTGGTGTTTGTGTTTTCTTAGTCTTTTAGCTAATGGGTTTGATTTTTTTGTGCTCACTTTAGTTTACAATAAAAAAATGCAGTACAATTTAAAACTTGAATGCTTAAGAAGTTTGCAAATGATTAAGATTTCAAGCAAAGCCACATTTATTGTTAATAGTAGCCTCTTCATAAGCAGTTGTATTTTATGTGTGTATTTAACTGTGATAAATATGAAAACAGTAATATTAAGGTAATTGTTTATTCATGAAGTGTTAATCACAGTATTTTAAAAATTGTCATAAATTGTTCTGTGTAATTGTGTAAACTGTAATTACAGTGTGTAATTCCTTTTTCCTATAATACATTTAATCATTTACTGGATGTGATCACCTTACCAATTTGAAAAGATTTTTCATGTTCTTTCAGTGCAAAATAAAATGAGTAAAAATTTCAGAGTGTTTCATATTTTAACACTGATCTCTTTTTTCCTGTTATAAAAGTAATATGTTCACTGGATGACATTTGAAAAACACTGAAAATGTATTAATTAATTAAAATCCAAATCCATATACCTACTTCCCAAAAATAAGCACTGTTAATGTTCTATTTTCTACTATTCTTTTTCCATGTGTTTATATATGTGTGAACATTTACTACACTATACTTCCTTGTACAAAGTGTATTTTCTTTTACTCTTGATAACTGATGTAATATTTAACACGAGTCCTCTGTCACTTGCCAGGATTCAGGATTACATAGAAACAAAAATCTCAATCTTACTTAATCCAGCAAACTCGTTTAATAATTTAAACACACATTATAAGTAAAAGACCTCTGTGCTTTTGTCTATATTTTAGATTTACTTATACTTCTACAATATCATCAGAATACAGAGGGGTTTATATTGCTTTACGTAATGGGGAGGGGGCTGTATACTGACTAGGGAAAGTGGGTTTCATCCACCAGACAGCTGCCTTTGTTCCAAAGCTGAGTTTGCATTCCTCTTTTATGGAAACCCCACATTTTGACTTCCCTCTTTAGCAAGAGGGAAGCTCCTGATTCTTCCCATGCCATGCCAGAGCTGAGAACACCTGGGAAGTGCTAACTGCTTTTCCTTGCTGCCGATGCAGTCTTCCATCCAGGTGGCTGTGATGTGATCCTACAGAACTGATGCTCCTCTGGTTGTGACATAGTCTTCCTTAATTAAACATGCTTCCTCCTCCCACAAAGGTAAGTTTAAAACACTGCCTGCTTTTATTTATTTATTTTTAACTTGGTCTCATTTCTTACAATCAACAAGGGAGGAAGTTATCAGCTTTTTCTTTTCTCATCCTGTCTGGACAGAAACCTCATCTAATGTCATCTTTCTCCTAGGAATAATGCTTCCTCCCTCCTGCCTGGGGGTGCACCATTTGATAGACTATAGAGAAATAGAGACAACTTAGTATAATAGTGCGATCTAAATCAGGAAATATTGTCAATGTATAGCTGGTAATTGCAGGCTTTTAAAAAACAGAATTTTTGTTGAATGGAAAGAGAAAGTGGGAACAATTTTGTGGTTGGTTATTTAATAAAACTTATTTATAGGCAGGAGAGACTAGAATAAGGATGAGATTGTAATTGGTAATGAGTGTGTAACCACTGCCCTCCCTGGTGGCGCAACAGGTTAGGATGCAGCACTGCAAGCTAGCCACAGCCACTTCAGCATGAGTTCGATCCCTGGCCCAGGAGGTGACCCACATGGTGCAGCAGACTTTCCTGTCTCACCTGCTGCTCCCCTCTGCAGTGTACTTTGTCAATCTGCCTGTTCTGCTCCCTACTCTGACTCTGGTGAATCCTCTCACTGCCCCTGCATCTTTGGCCTGTACCCCAGTTCTGTATGCATAAATAAACACATCTTTAAAAATGTAAGAGGGTAAGGCCCTCCCTGGTGGTGCAGTGAGTTAAAGCACAGCACTAAGAAGACAAAGCCACTTCCTCATGAGTTCGATTCCTGCCTGCCCTGGAGGTGACCACATGGCGTGGCAGACCTCTCCTGACCAGCCCGCTTCTCCCCTCAGCAGTGTACTTTGTTGATCTGCCTGTTCTCCCCTCTCTGTCTCTGGTGAATCCTCTCACCATCCACATCTCTCTGGCCTGTACCCCAGTTCCATACGAATAAATAAATAAATCTTAAAAAAATTTTTAAGAGGGTGTAACCACTCAGCTAGAACACCAGGGCTGTTTGTTTTTTTTTGTGGGTGGTACAGTGGCCTTCACTGAGGTCTATGGTCAGCTTTCAAAGGTTGGTTTTAAAGTTTTCTCCTCTATATTTCACACATAAGTGACACCATCCAGTATTTATCCTTTCCCTTCTGGATTATTCACTTAGCATAATCCCTTAAAAAGTAAACTTTTTATGGCTGGTTGACATACACACCAAAAAGTGCTCCACTTCATTGACTTGTATATTCAATTCATTCCTCAATTTGGGAATTTCTCAGCTATCTTTTTTTTTTTTAACAAAATCTCTTCCCTTCTTCTCTTCACCTTCTGGTATATGATTATTGTTACACTACCTTTCACATATTACTTCTCTCGCATTTCTACCTGAATCATTTCTAGATTTCTGACTTTGAGCTTGCTTATCCATTCTTCCATTGGTGCTATCCTATTTCCAAAATTTTCTTTGGCACTTAATAAAAGATTTATTTTATTTATTTATACATACAGGAACTGAGGTGTAAACCAGAAGTGCCGGGGGTGGGGTGAGAAAATTCACCAGAGACAGTGGGGAGCAGAACAGGCAGACTGACTGAAATTCACTGCTGAGGGGAGCAGCAGGCAAGGTAGGAGAGGCCTGCTGCACCATGTGGGTCACCTCCCTGGTTGAGGATCGAACTCCTTTTGCAGTGGCTGTGGACAGCTTCATAGTGTTGAGACTTAACCACTTGTACCACCAGGGATGACCTTCTTTGTCATTCTTTTGAAAAAAAGATTTATTTATTTATGCATACAAGAACTGGGGTGGAGGCCAGAGGTGCTATTGCTTTCATTTAATTACATTTTGAGCTTTCTTGTCATTTTTTGAGTTTCCTCATAATAGCTATTATGAATTCTCATGTGTTACATACCACTCTTCCACATGTTTCTTTCTTGAGCATTCTCTCTCTTTTATTTTTGATGCCATAACTTGAAAAGTCATGTTGGATGAAGTTATATTCCTCTGTGCGTTTCCCACATCTACCACCATTTTTGGTTTTATTTTCCTGACACCCTCACCTGCCTTAACTTTGTAATAAATAACCTTTCTTTTATCCCCAATAGGTGGTGCTATGGCTTTAGTGTTCGGTTTCTGCCTTCTACTAAGGTTGTGATGGCCACTACTGTGTCCCTCACCACGTTCGGTACATGCGGTCTGGAGATGATGGGTGTAGCTGCCATATTCCGGTTCTGCAGCTATGTCATTAGGGTTGGGGCTTCAGAGGGACCTAGTGGTTGCCAGGGCAGGAAGGAATTTGACTCTTCTGTTCTTACTACTAATTGTCCCCATCTCTGCCCTGGGTCCTGGGAAATACTCAGTAGTTTGGCACACTCTGAGGGATCACTCCAGTGCTGTGGGGTGAGGGGAAGAGGGAGTTGCAGTGGCTGTGCTTTCTGTGCTGCCCTCCTGCTTGACTCCTGACCCAACAGCTCACCTCTTCTCTGCTACACGGGGGCTCCCTTGGGCTAAGGACATGGGCCTCTGTGGGGCCTCTGCCTTCCCCTCTTTGGAACTTCAAATCAGGCTGGCTGCTCAGTAGTTTCTGTTCGCTCTTGGTCCATTATGTCCGTGGACTCCAATTTATCCACCTTCAGATGTACAAATGCATGGATCTCTCTAGCTTCCTGACACAATGATCCTCACTGCTCTAGAGCTGATTTGTTAGATTGAGATGAAGTAAGGAAAATGCACTGATACTACCATGAAGTTGACTTCACTCCCCCAGAGACATTTTTTGAAAGTTATTTTAATGGATATTGAATTCAAAGTTGACAGTTCTTTTCTTTCAACTCTTAATAACCCTTGTGATGCTTCTATCTGGATTTTATAGTTTTACCTAAGAAATGCACTATAATTACACTGTTCTGCTTCTATGGGTAATGTGTATTTTTCTTATTTTGAAGATTTTTTTTCTTTTCCATTGATTTTTATGAGTCTATCCTGTTTGGGGTTCACATGCTTTTTAAATCTCTAGGCTTGTGAGTTTTTTCTTTTGTAAAATATAAAATTGCAACCATTAGATTTTGGAATTTTTAAGTCTCACAGTCTTTATTATCTCCTGAAATAATAGTTTTTCATAATTATTTGATAGGTCTTTGGGGTTTTCTTTAATTTTTTCATCCATTTTCTTTCTGTTGTTCATAAGGGACAATTTCTCTTGATTTGTGGTCTAGTTTACTGATTCCTTCCTCTCTAGTCTCCATTCTGCTATTGAGCTACTCCAATAAGTTGTCTTTTTAGTTTAGTTATTGTATTTTTCAGATGTGTAATTTCCACTTGGTCTTTTTGTAGTATCTTGTATTGTTTGGGTGAGGTTTTAAATTTTGTTGTTTGTTTCAAGATTGTTCTTAATTACTTGTTGAAGCAAGTTTACTAAGTTGCCTTAAAAATTCTTTTTAAAATACCGGATGGTTTTACTCATAGCAGGAGTAAAGGACCAGGGTAGAAAATAATAATAATAATGAACTACTATATATCAGAGACATTTTACAGGGGTGGAGTTGGGAATGGGATCAAAAATGGTGGGGGGAGAGAAATGCACTGGACTATGGTGATGGCACGCGGGTGATTTGGTGGTGGGAAGCCCATGGGGATTATAACTGAGATGGAAAAAGGCACAAAATGATCTAAAAATAAACTATTATATTATTCAAAAAAAATTCTCTTCAGGGCCCTCCCTGGTGGTGCAATGGGTTAGAGTGTAGCACTGCAAGCTAGCTGCAGCCACCTCAGTGTGAGTTTGATCCCTGGCCCAGGAGGTGATCCACATGGTTCCATCTCCTGAACCACCCACTGCTCTCCTCAGCAGTGTATTTCATTGATCTGCCTGTTCTGCCCTCCACTCTGTCTCTAGGGAAACCTCACACGGCCCCTGCACCTCTGTCCTATATCCCAGTTCTTTATGAATAAACAAGTAAATCTTTTAAAAAGTTCTTTTCCGCTTTTGAATTGTCTCAGAGTTGATATGTACTCACTGTCTTTTCTTAATCAAGTCTTGATTTGATTCATTTTACGAAATGAATTATTTTCAAATGTATTATGAAATGAATTATTTTCAAATGTATTCTGGGCATCTTAGGTATGGGATTTTGAATTTTCTTTTTTAATCAATTTGCTTAGGAATCCATGTTTACGTGGTGATGGAGGCTCAGCAACCTGATGAGTCCCTAACATCAACCCAACAAATGTAGAAAGCTGATTCACTGCTTCACGGCAGATGGGTACAGTAGAAGTTCAAGTTCCATGACGAGCCTTTTCTGATGAAAGTGGAGCACCAACTTGCACTGTTTTATTGCTGCAATGGGGATATAACCTCAGTAATATAAAGGATATGATCTCATGAACTGGGCCTCCCTGACACTGGGTAGAAAAACAGAGCGTTGACTTATACTGCCTCATACTACCTCATATTCTCTCATTGCCACTGGGGGTGAATGTAAGTTCAGTTACTCACTGAATCTCACTGACACTATAGGGGAGCATTGGAATGCCAGCTATTCCTGACACACAATAGTTCATCGATACCTAATAAGAGAGGAGGGTCATACCTTACCAGGTCCTGCTGTTATTACCCTGACAGAGGAATCAGTGTGTTACTTGCTTCTTAGATATGTTGGATGGTCAGCTCTACTTTTGGCTCTACTGAGGGATTTAGGAGAAGGAAAAATGGGAGATACCCTCTTGCCTTCCCACAAACACTATTCTAACAGGGGAGTTTCAGTGTTACTACAAGTTGACTATAAAAAGAGTAACAATTGTTTGCCATCTCAGTTTTCTGAGGTGATGATGAAACAAAGAAACAGCACCAACAACATATAATGATCAAATTCTAGAAAATCAGTAGAAAAGAGAGTGTCTTAAATGTAAGTAGAAGAGGAAAAGTCATTTGAAAGCAGGGGGACAAAGACAAGAATTATTGTCAGTTTCTCGTGAAACAGTATAAAGCAAAACACAGTGGAACAACATTTTTAAAATGATAAAAAGTTCAATATGTCAGTCTATAATTTAACACCAATGAAAACCCCTATCAAAATGGACATGAAATAGATACTTTCAGAGAACACTTAAGATAACTGTCAGCCAACCAGTTCAACATGACATTTGGAAAGTAAATTTATAAAAAATAAAATATATATGTCAAAATACATATGGTCAATTGATTTTATTTTCAATAGCAGTTGTTGGGTCCTTTGCCTGGACAGACCTCCCCACCTCCCCCACAGAATCACATGCACACTTATGTGTGGAAACAGAAAGAATGAGCCGTGGGTGCTGGAACAGAAAAACAGGAGGCACGAAGTGTTCCTGCCTTGTGTTTACGTGACTGTTCTTTGACCCCCATGTTACTGTCTCATGTTATTGACGCACTTGCTGAGAGCTTCAGCCTCCTCCCAGCCCCAGATTCCATGCTGAAGGGTATAAATAGGGAAGGAGAGAAGAATAAAGTGCCTTTGCCTTTTGCTTGCTGACCATGAGGTGTGTGTTTTAATCCTGACGTCCTTCGCTCAGACCATCTCTGCTGTTGTGCTGGTGCGGCAAGCAGTAGTAAGACAATTCAATGAGGCATGAAAAGTCTCTTCAACAATTCAACAATAGCATTGGATCAAATGGATATCTGTAGGAAAAAACATGACCATCAACTCTTTACCTCACGCTCTTCACAAAACATAATTTAAAATGTGTCATAAATCTAAAAGCTTAAATCATAACATCTAGAAGAGCAGAGAAAATAATTTTGACTTTGGAATAGTTAAAAGTTTCTTAGAACACATAAAGAAAGAAGATACAAAAGAAAGACGCTAAACTATGTTTCATAAAAATGAGAATGCTTCTTTTTAAAAGACTCCTTCTGAGTTACTACACTTGACATTAACTTTCCAAGTTACATGATGTTGAATCCCAAACTTCAACTGAACTACAAAGCCATAATAATCAAAACTGCATGGTACTGCAATAAGAATAGACATACAGACCAGTGGATTCGAATAGAAAACCCAGATA